>NC_079495.1:34829986-35061831 GCF_030052815.1 Hevea brasiliensis | reverse complement strand
TATTGGAATTTGTCTTATTCTTTTTGCCTACCGATCCCTCCTCTTCGATCTCTTTCACATGTTCTTTCCGACCTTTCATGCTGGTCTCCCACCTTCCGATCTATTATTCCGATCTCTTTTCTCTCAGTCCGGTCTGGTCAAAGCATTAATTGTCCTCGATTCCCGGCGTCCCGCCGTTTACGCTAGCAATAAATGCTCATTTTCCCCTATATATACCTGTCGCGGAGACATTTTCTTCATCGACTTTCCTCTCTTCCTTTCTTACTTACCTGTTTCTACCGCTCGGTGGAAGTTACGCTATAAGCGTGGCTTTGATCTTTTAGATGGGCTCTTTTACTCACCGTGAAAATTTACGATCCTTGATCGAATGACCTTAGCGCGATGGTGAGAGGACCGGATTTGACCGTCTGTATTGCGGACCTCGGTTGTACCGATCTCGAGTCGCTCAAGCGAGTTCATTCGGCTTCTCATCGCATTGGGTGTTCCGGCGTCTTTCTTCCACATTGGGTGTTCCGACGGTCGGTTTGGTGGTAACATCGGTGGCGATGTCTCTCATCTTCATGGGAGTCATAGTCACCCCATCTAAGCGCACATCTATCCGATGTCAGGTAGGTCTCTGGTCAAACACGTCTTTTGATTCGACCCACGAGACTAGGCTTTGACATAGGCCTTTTAGATAGGATGTTCCACGGTTTCTAGAGATCGCCCAAATGATGTAATCCTTCAATGTAATCAGATCTCTAGAGATCGCCCAAATGATGTAATTAGACCTTTATCATAATCCGATCCCTAGAGATCGCCCAAATGATGTATTTTATTTTCAATGCAATCCGATCTCTAGAGATCACAGAAATGATGTGATCCAATGTTAGTGTAATCCGATCCTAGAGATCGCCCAAATGATGTATTAGATCTTTTGAAAATAAAGGCTTTATTTTATCGGTTATCATCTTATTATTTTTGCATTGATTATTTTTCCGATCTCTAATGTGGTTATCCGATCTGGTTCTTTACCTGAATGACACTTAAGTGATCTTATTATGCCGATCTCCAATTAACCAATCTCTGAACATTCGGATATTTGAGAGAAGTGTCAGAACAGCTGTCGAGTCCCACCAATTGATGCGCTGCCTAGAACCTCGCGAGCATTAAATGCTCGGACTAGTATAAATAGGGGCGGGAGGGTTAGCGGTTGTTCTCTCATTCCATTTTCAATCCCCTGACAACTTCAAGTTCTCGCTTTCTCAAGTTCTTCCGACGCGATCGGACTCGGCAAGGGCTTTGATCCTTTTTAGTTTAAATTCTTTGTTTCTTTTGAAAATGGCGGTGCAGAAGGTCGAGAGCGGCGAGCCCCCTTCCATTCAGTTTTCATGGTCTTAGATGAAGAAGAGGTAGTCGGGCCAAGCACGCAACCTAAACCCCTAGGGTCTGCTCCAGTCGAGGCGGGTCATACCATCAAGGTTTGCACCTACTTCAAGGAGAGAGACCCTTCCTATAAACGAGCTTCCGTCGGTTCTTGAGAATCCGATCTGCAATCGTTTGTTCAAGAATACAATATTTGTCACGATTCATATGAGTGATCAAGTGCCATGGCGATCTTAGTGTCGATCATTCTTTTGAAGAGGATGACATGGTTATGGTGTATGAGGAAGTTAAAGGCGGTGCGAGGTTCCTCTAGGCGATTTCTATAAGGAGGTCCTAAAACTTCACCGAGCATCCATTGTTGAAATTCACCCCAACTCGTGGCGGATCTTGGTAGCTTTAGAGGTCTATGCCGAGCTAAGGGAATCAGACCTACGGCTAAGGTGTTCGGCCGAGCTGCACGGACTAACTTCGCGAAAGGATGGCGAACATCGGTTCTTTCAGTGAAGCCTCATTGCGAGCTCTTTTCCGATCTACCCTCATCCCTTAAGAATTGGAAGAACCGGTTCTTCATTCCGAGGAGTAAAGATCAGAATTGCTTTGAGGACTTTCCTCGTAGTTGGTGGTACGGGGCCCTCGCTCAAACACATTACCACGAGTCAAGAGGAAGGCTTAATAGTGATGGATCTCAAGAGTCGGCCGCCACTCTAAAATATTCTGTCCAAATGCGGTGGCGCGAACTACACCATTGGACCATGCAGCTAATCACCGGCCGAGATCGCGAACTTCCGCTCTCTGACCTCGGCATTGGTATTTTCTATATCTCAGTTCTCAGGACCTTAGCGATCTCACTAACCTCTTTTCTGTGCAGGTATGGCGGGTGGTGAGGGTTCTAGGAAGCGGAAGAAGGAAAGGGAGATCTCCCGGAAGATAAAAGAGATGAAGCGTTCGGAAATGCTTCGAACACCTGGTCGTGAACCTGGGGAAGTACAAGGGGACCCGCCTCCACCTTCGGATCTGCCAACCACTGAAGCTGTCCGATCTCCTCCTAGATCGGAAGAAGCGACCTCAGGCCCTTTCGATTGTCCCAAGCACGGAAAGGGGGCCTTCTCAATCTTCAGGAGGACCTCGTCTCGGGGCGCCCAAACGGTAATGGAGTCTTTGCAGAAGAACCGGGATGCAGGAGAACCACTGGTTTTGCCCAAGTCTTGTGGTCTTCCATCTTTCTTCGGGAGGATCGGACAGGCTATCCTCGGCGGCCTTGATGATATCTTGACTCACTCCATGAGTCTGAATGTGGAGTGCCTGGTGAATCAGACCATGGTTTGGGAAAAGGTCCAGCGTCTGGGTAAAGAGATCGGGAAGAAAAATCAGGAATTGGCTTCCCTCCGATCCCAACTCTCATCCGCTCGGGATTATATATCTCAAGTTGAGGGACGGGCAAAGTACTATGAAGACAGTGGCGAGCAGACTCGTGTCTGGTGAAAGGATCGGGCTCGGAGAAGTCCAGCGCCAGGGCCAACGAAGGCGCTCCAGTCGCCCAACTCATCGAGGAGCTTAAGGAGAAAGGCGAGGAGCTTAAAGCGAAGGATGAGGAGCTTAAGGAGAAGGACGAAGAGATGGTGACAGGATAGGAGCCTATGTGAATGCTCACAAGGACCTCTTGGCGAACTCGAGCGCTACTGAAGAGGACTTCTCTGGATGGCCGACGGCTCCCGAGGGCGATGATGAGGACGGTGAGGAGGAAGCGAGGTGAGAGAGAGAGTGAGCGAATGTAGATCAGTGGGGTGATCCCCACCGAATAACTTGTACAAATTATGATATAAAATGAAATGCCTCTTTGTTCAATGAATGGTTGTGATTGGAAAATTTTAAACCATTGTTTGTCTGAGTATTTGATTGTATGAGCACAGCAAATCGAAAACTAAATGCGATTATTATTATAAGTATAATAGATCGGAAAGTAATTTAATCACGAGATCGGTAGGGAAGAAATCTTTGAAGGAACTTGATTGAAAATTTAACTCGAACACTTAAGATCTGAATCCTCATTAAATCGAACCAAAACTTTAGCTCTTAAACATTTGGAAAGGAGGTCGGTAATAAAACAGGTAGGAAAAGATCTATTGTCAGTTCATTTTATCAACAGAGATCAGGAATATACTCGACAGGTCCGGAAATTCGACAACGGGTTTGAGAGGTCGGTAAATGATTTGAGAGATCGGCGAGGCTTTAATGAATGTGAGGACTTAGCATTGATTCAATTCTTTGTGAGGAGAGATCGGAAATGTGACCGCCTATCAAAGAGGGATCGGAAACGTGATTAGCTGTTCAAAGAAGAATTTTTATTGATTCTAGGGGTCGGCCAAAATATGGTGTCGACACACCTGAAGGTATTGTACCTATAGGGAATAAATAGATTTTTAAGAAGAAAATTAGTTTTAACGGAAAGGTAAAGACCTATAAAGCAAGGCTAGTAGGGAAAGGGTTTCTCCAAAGGCAAGGAATCGACTATAAGGAGATTTTCTCGCTTGTTGCCATGCTTAAATTAATTAGGATTCTATTAGCAATAGCTGCATACTATGATTATGAGATTTGGCAGATGGATGTCAAAATAGCTTTTCTCAATGGATACATTGAAGAAAACATTTTCATGGAACAACCTAGGAGTTTTGAATCCCAAGATGGTTCTAAGGTATGCAAGCTAAAGCGATCCATTTATAGGTTGAAACAAGCTTCGAGGAGTTGGAACATCCATTTTGATGAAGTAATTAAGTCATTTGATTTTATAAAAAATGTGGATGAACCATGTGTATATAAGAAGGTTAGTGATAGTGCTATTACTTTCCTTATCTTATATGTGGATGATATTCTGTTGATAGGTAATGACATAGGTATGTTGACAGCTGTAAAGATATGGTTGTCAAATACATTCTCCATGAAAGACTTAGGGGAGGTAACCTATATTATTGGAATTCGCATCTATAGAGATAGAGCGAAAAGAATAATTAGTTTATCCCAAAGTCTATACTTGGAAAAGGTGTTAAAGAGGTTTGACATTCTTGATTCCAAGAGAGGATTGTTACCAGTGAGACATGGTATCCACCTTTCAAAAGAGATGTCTCCAAAAACACCTGAAGAAAGAGATAAAATGGCTAGGATTCCATATGCTTCGGCTATTGGAAGTTTGATGTATGCAATGATGTGTGTCACACCCTACTCCCCTGTAAGATGTAACATGATCCCGTAGTACACCTAATGAATTACCGTACTTCGCCTACCGATAACCCATTAGATATACTACAAGGGATTTTAAAATAATTTTCGTGAAATTTAAATCATCGATTAAAATCTGGTGTTATAAAATTTTTTCAAAATTTCAGCAAAGTGCTTGCTGTATTTTGAGAAAACATTTCTTCAATCCTGCAAAATAAAATACTCCAAATATGTTATCTCAAATACAACTCCAATAACTTCATTTCAATTCACAATTCAAATCTCAATAAACAATCAATTCATTTTCAAACCAATCTCATCATAAAGAAACATTTCATTGATTACAAGACTCAAAATTTATATTACAAAACTATTCAAGTAAATGAAATCTCAAATTTACATTTACAATAATTTACATTTAATTACATACGAAAATATTTTACAAGAGTTTTTATACAACTGCTCAAATAATTTACATACATATTATTGCATACATACATCAAAACCTATGTACATGGATATACCTATGATATACCTGGAGTTGATCTGAATGTCTCTTCAAAGAAGCTTACTCAATTGCTCTATGCTCTTTTCACCTACGATAGCATACAAAGCTATCGCTGAGTGGTAAACTTAGTGATGCACAACTATAACTTAAAACATAGTTCAATATACCTTAGCAAAATTACAGCAAATAATTTGGAAATCAGGATACTCATCAAATTCCAAAAATCAAATTATTCATTGCCAATAACACAATCATTTGTATGAAATGACTTTGATCACGAAATTCAATTTATCAAATCAGAACCAAACATTTAAGGTAATTCCAAAAAAATCAATTATACATAAATTATAATTGAAATCACAATTCTTTACTATTCAAACCATTCTTTATCTCACTAACTATGCAAGACTATTCCGCAAGGGCCATCTTCGGGGTGATTCTAACTCCCGATGGTCGGGGAGGTCGAATCGGATTCTAACTCCCTATGGTCGAGGAGGTCGAATCATCGTGCACAGTACACATCACAATAATGAATCTTTCAAAAGGGCCATAACATAAAAAAACTTAGATCTAACCTCTAATAAGAGGAGAATCTAAGCCTGTGCATGTACCATGGTAATCAAAACACAACTAACTCCATTGTCTTCTCAACAAATGAGAGAGACGGGTAATAACCTAGTCAAGCATCTATAGTGAGATATAAAACAATGTCACAATCCTTTTAGTGAGCATAAATCACAATACCATTCGATTCAAAGTCAATTCCAATATCCAATAATTTTTATGCTCATCACAATTCAAGTCATAATTTTGCATTTTTCCTTGCAAATTGCCCATCACAATTCAAAACATGTTCTATCACAATTTTCCAAAACATAATTTATTCAATCCACAACAATGCTTAATACTTATGGAAATACCATTTCACAAAGCTAAATTCATACATACTATAACAATTTCAATAATCATTGAATTAAATCCAATGCTTGTTAAACATAATACATAAGAAAATATGTCATTTAATCATATGAAATATTCAGAATAAAATCAGTTAAAAACTAATTGTGCACAAACCTAATTTGAGTCTCTCTTAGGCCTTGAATCAATGTTCTTTATGCTTCTCAATATCCTTATCAACTGAAACACACAATTTAAAGTGTTTCAATGCTCAATGAATTTGTTTCCAACCATAAAATCCAATATCTAAATTTTCTTGGTACTATTCCCTTCAATTCATTTCATTAGTCAACTTATAATGTTGACCCTTGATGCACTCTAAGTGAGTCAATTCCAATGTTACCAATATGTCACATTTTATAGCCCTTTAGTGTTGGTATATGTCACCAAATTCATTTTCAAGTGTATTGCATTTTATTACAATTTGCTAGATTTTAGTCTACTAATTTGACCTAGCAGGATGACCTAGTTCCCTTGGTTTTCGGGTTTCGGTCCAAACTACAAACTTGTAGGTCAATGTCTTATTGCACGCGGAGCAAAATTTCAGGTCATTATGAGTTGTGTAGACCAAGTTATGGTCAATTTACCAATGCTGGACAGAATGCACCAAAATGATAACTTTAGGTCATTTTTAAGTCACTTTTGGTTCGGCCAGTTTTTGGACCTGAACTTGTGCAAGCTATTTGGCTTGGTTTTAGCCATTTCTGGGCTTTGGTGTCTTCATAAGAATTGTAGATATATGTCTAAAATATTAATGGTAAAAATTTCAGGTCATTTGGACCTGTTTTGAATGAGTTATGGCCAAAACACTAACTATTGCCCAAATGGTCAATTTTCAGGCTTTTAAGTCACTAATCTGGATTTGGTCATTTTTCAAGTCACCTTCTAGGCAGAATTTTGGTATGCTTCCTTCATGAAAGTTGGCACATTTTGTGCCTAGTTTCACCTCCAATTGGTCTCATACCAATTGGAGTCACACACTTAAGGTTCTAAGCCAAAATGTACACTGCCCTATTACACATTGTTTATCCTTACTAATTACACATCAACACTTACCAAATTAATTCTTCCATGCCAATTCTGGTTTGTACCATAACATTAACACACTTTACTTCACATTTTTTGTCATTTTGGCAGCTTGTAACAACTCTCAACAAACACATTATAACTCAGAATTTTTCCAAGTCCAATTACAACAATTAACCACATGACATACCTCATTTACATGTCCAATTCAAACCATTATACACATATCCATGTTGCCATCAATAACAACATCTTAGAAAACCATAAACAAGTAAAAACAAGCTACATATACAGAATTTCCATGGCTGCCAAAATGTACATCTCCATTAAAACATCAAACTTCAAAAATTCTTCATAAATCAATTACCCACAACCTTGGTTACACTTTTAATGAAACAAGAATTGAAAACACTCACTTACCACTTTTGAAGTTCTTCAAAAACTCACCAAAACTTAACTTTCTTGCTCCCAATAATCTGCCCAAGAGGTATACACCACTTTTAATTGTCACACCCTACCCCTCTGTAAGGCATAACATGATCCCGTAGTATACCTAATGAATTACCAACTTCGTCTACTGATAACCCATTAAATACACTACAAGGGATTTTAAAACTTTTCTTACTTCTTTTACAATGGTGAGCACTATTTACAGGTGTTAAAAACCTTTTTGAACTGAAGTGATAGAACTAACACATTTGAATTATTTGGAATTTCTGTAAAAATTATGGCAGAGTGCCATCTGTATTTTGGATAAAACAGTTCTTCAGAAAACTTGTAAAAAGCACTTCAATATTTTTCCAAATCTCAACTCCAACATATTTCTCAACACAACATATTTCTCAACTCAAATCCACAGTGATTTTTTAAAGACTGAGATATAAGAATATAATATAATTTTTACAAGCCAAAATAACTCATAATTATTTTACAACTTCAATGTACAATTTGAATTTACAACTGCTCAAAACCAAAAATAATATATACATATAGTTAACATACATTACAGTACAAAATGCAAAATGTGGTATACTCAATATACCCGATGATCTCTCGCTGAATGCACTAGCAGCCTAGTCTACTGCCCTGTCCGTCTGTCTACCTGCGACAGCAATGGAAAGCTATCGTTGAGACAATGTCACAGTGGTGCACAACATTAACAAATACAACTTTAAATCAAATTTCATAAATCATATAAATGATGGATACATAAAACCGTAGTTAAATTCAAGACAATGAGTGTCATAAGGAATTTAGCACAATATCACATTAAATCTCAGTAATCAAAACATAGTTAAATTCAAAAGACAGTGAATGTCAATAAGAATTTAAACTCCAATTCACAATATCACAATAAATCTCAATAGTCAAAACATGGTTAAATTTAAAAGACAGTGAATGTCAATAAGAATTTAAACTCCATTTCACAAATTATCAAATCGCATAATAACACAATTTAGTCGAATAATTTAAGAATACAGTGTTGCCAATTCATTCACAACTTAAGCCATGACACAAAATTTCCGATCAATGCCGCGTTGTACACCACGACAAAGCAATCACAACCCCACTAATCGAAATCAATGAGGAAGGGAGCTAGCTATATAATGAGTACTCATCCGATCACCTCAACTGGTAAACCAGAGAGGGAGAAAAATAAACGATCACGACTCCATAAATGGAGAAGGAAAATAAATGATCACAACCCCATAAATGGAGAAGGAATGATATGATACTGTCATGCTAAGTGTGAACACAAAATCAATTCCAAACATTTTATTCAAATGATTCGTGAGAATCCAATAAATTTCTAAAGTCATAAATTCATTCACAAAATGGCAACACAATTCATAATTAATTTCAAATTTTCACAAATCACACTAAATCAATTTTTCCACAGTTTCAAACCATTTACAATGCTTTTCAAGCAATAAGTATCCATTTAAACACATTTCCATAATTGAAAACTATAATATACAAATAGTCATAATTTATTTCAATTGAAAATTTCAAAAGGAATAGCTATTGTGCACAAACACAATTTAAAATAATAATGTATAATAGTCATAATTCATTTCAATTGAAAAATTCAAAAGAAATAGCCGTTGTGCACAAACCTCTGATAACTGTCTCCTGGCCTTGACTCAGTGTTTCCTTCCCCTTCCCTGAGTCTTTGCTAACTGAGAAACACAATTTGAAGTGTTTCAGTACTTAATTAAACTGTCTCTAACGATAATGTTTGATAAGTAATCCACTGAATGCTAGTATTTGCTTAAACAACCTAATATGTCGACCCTCGGTGCATTCTAGGTAATTTAGGTTTTAATGTTACTAACATATCACATTCGATAGTCTTTTAGGGTTGGTACATGTTACCAAGTTCATTTCCGTGTATACTGCATTTTCTTGCAATTTGCTGGATTCCGGGATACTAGTTTGACCTAGCCGGACAACCTAGTTCTCTCAGTTTTCGGGTTTTGATCAAAACTAAAAACTTGTAGATCTATGTCTTATGGAACGCGGGGCAAAATTTCAGGTCATTCTGAGTTATGTAGACCAAGTTATGGTCATTTTACTATTGCTGGTCAAAGTGCATCAAAATTGGTCACTTTAGGTCATTTTAGGTCATTTTAGGTTCGGCCAGTTTTTGGACCCGAACTTGTGCAAGCTATTTGACTTGCTTATGGTCATTTCTGGGCTTTGGTGTCTTCATAAGACTTGTAGATATGGGTCTTAACTATTCATGGTTAAAATTTCAGGTCAATTCGACCTGTTTTGAGTGAGCTATGGCCTAAACACTAACTGCTGCCCAAATGGTCAATTTTCAGGCCTCAATTGCACTTAATCCGGATTTGGTCATTTTTCAAGCTACCTTGCAAGCAGAATTTTGGCAAGCTTCCTTCATGAAAGTTGGCACATTTTGTGCCTAGTTTTACCTCCAATTGGTCTCATACCAATTGGAGCCACACTCTTAAGGTTCTAGGCCCAAAACACAAACTGCCCTATTGCATTTTGTTCATACTCATCAAAGATCACTTTTAACACCTACCAAACTCCACATTCATGCCCATTTCTGGTTTGTACCATAACCTAAACATATTTTACCACATATTGTTGATCATTTTGGTAGCTTACAATCACATTCAATATGCACATTATAGTCCAGAATTTACCAACTTCAATTTACACACAATTTAACTGCATAACAAGCTCATTTACATGCCTAAACTCAAACCCTTGTACACATATACAATCTGCCATAGCAAGCACCATAATTCAACCATGTAATTTCATAAACCAACCCATGAAATAACATTTTTTTGGTTCACAATGCAAGCTGCCAATTCATACATCACACTCCATTAATTTCCAAGCTTCCAAATTCAAATACACAATCACAATATACTTAGTATACATTACCCAATTTATTCCTACACATATAAACACATAATCAACCCTTTAATCTACCATTTACAAGCAAGAATAAACTGCCCTCAAGTAGTTTCCATGGCTGCCAAAAATAAACATCTCCCTTAGAACATTAAACTCCAAAATTCTTTCCACAATTCAAGTACCCATAACCTCCTTACTAACTTTAATGAAGCACTAACCAAAAACACAAACTTACCACTTTGGAAACTCTTCAAAATCTCTCCAAAACTTGGTCTTCTTGCTGCCAATCTACTGCCCAAGTGGTGTAGACTAACTTTGATGAAGGAACTTAGGAAGAAATTGGCTTACTTCATGCATGCATGGAGCTTGGCCATGGATGGCCATGGAGGAACTTGAGAGAAAAAGAAGAATTCGGCTGGTTCTGGTTTGGGAGGTTGAAGATGGTAGTTTCAGTCCACTAATGCTTAATATGGGTCCCTTAAGAGGTCACTAGTGGAGCACTAACTTGGTTAAATAAGTCATAAATCTTAATTTTCTTAATTTTGCTCATTTGCCACTAATCTTTTACTATTTACATAATGTATCTCAATTTAATTTTTCATGTCATTTCTAAAGTGTTATATTATTTATTTTTAATGGACATTGAGGTCAAAAGGCAACTCAGGGTGTCAAATGACCACAATGCCCCTGTTTGGGTTGTATTCCCGATTTTTCGGTAACACCGGGTTTTGTCCGTTTTTTGATTTCTCACTTTTCTTTGTACTAATTAATTAATTGTTCTTTGATATTTCTAATGACATTTATACTTCCATAGGGGTATATTTAAGTCGGTCCAGGGCTAGTCAACGGTCCACGCCGTGACTTCCCGGTGCGGTCACCCATCGCCAGGGTTCTCGGCTCGCTTAACTTGGTTACATTTCTTTGCTATTATTTTTCCTTTGCTTTTCTTGTATTTTCTTTTCTTGTATTTCATTATTTTATGTCTCCTCATCAATATCTAAGTGTAGTTCTAGGCATCCTAGCTGTCCGGACAACTCTGATCACCGGAACAATAGAACGCACTACCGAACATAGGGGTGTTACATTAATGAAGAAATTTGCAAGAAACCATGGCTTAATCATGGTAGATGGAGCTTGTGGTATGGTGCGGCCATGGAAGAATTTTTGAAAGAATTTGGTTTGGCTTGGAGAAGAATGTAGAAGAAGAAGAAGAAGAAGATGGAGTTAGTGGAGTTGGCTGTCCACTTAAGTGATGTTAGTGGAGCACTAATTGATTAAAAATCTATTTTAATGTTAAACTTTCCAATTTTTACAATTTGGCCACCACACTTGTATCTCATTTTAATTTCTTATGGTATTTTCAAAGTTTAATATTATTTATTTTTAATGGAAATTTAGGTCAAAAGGCAACTCGGGATGTCAAATGACCATAATACCCCTATTCGTATTACATTCCCAATTTTTCGGTAACACCGAGTTTTGTCATTTTCGTCTTTCTTTGTACTAATTAATTAATTTTTCTTTGATATTTCTAATGATATTTATACTTCAATAGATGTTTATTTAAGTCTTAAAAATATTTTTCAGGGTTCCTCGCGGTCCAGGGCTAGTCAACGCTCCACGCCGCAACTTCCCAGTGCGGTCATCCATCGCTATGGTTCTCGGCTCGTTTAAGTTGGTTACATTTCATTACTATTATTTTTCCTTTATTTTTCTTGTATTTTCTTTTCTTGTATTTCATTATTTTATGTCTCGTCACCCATATCTAAGTGTAGTTCTAGGCATCCTAGCTGTCAGGACAACACTGGTCACTAGAACAGTAGAATGCACTACCGAATATAGGGGTGTTACAATGTGTACTAGGTCAGATATCGCATATGATGTTAGTTTGACTAGCAGGTTTCAATCCAATCCAGGTTTGGAACACTGGATAGCTGTCAAGAATATCCTTAAGTACTTGAGAAGAACTAAGGATTTATTCTTGATTTATGGAGGTGGTGACTTGTAATTGGATGGTTATACTGATTCTGATTTCCAATCAGACATCGATGATAGAAAGTCTGCCTCTAGGTTTGTGTTCATTTCTAATAGAGGTGTAGTCAGCTGGAAGAGTTCCAAACAAAGTACGACTATTGATTCTACTAGAGAGGCCGATTACATTGCTCCATCAGATGCTGCAAAAGAGGCTATTTGGATAAGGAACCCCGGTCTCACTAGAAATCCAAACACATAGAAAGGCGCTACCACATTATCAGAGAAATAGTTGGGCGAGGCAATGTAGCCATGCAGAAAATAGCATCAGCTGAAAATCCAGTTGATCCATTCACGAATCCTATGTCACAAGCTCAGTTAGACTAACATCTTGAAAAGATGGGTCTAAGATATTGTAATGAATGGCTCTAGTGCTAGTGGGAGATTGTTAGTAGTATGCCCTAGAGCATATCATTTAGTATGTGTCTTATACATATTTTATTAATAAAAGGCAATTTCACTTTTCTATTTACATAATGTATTTATGTGTAATAGAAAAGGTTCAACGATATTTTATTAGAAATTCTATTCTTAAGTTGTTAAGAATATGAGTGACAGTATTTCTAGCATAAAGTTACATAAATTGGTTCACAATCGGGGATACTTCACAATAAGGACATGACTTATCTAGAAAGATTGTAATCATGCTTGTTCCCAAGGTATTTATATAAGATATAAATAAGATGGAATGGTGAGTCTCATGCTATATAACAAACATGATAGGCACTTATACATGATAAGTAGGCCGAACTAGTGACGCATATGACAAGCACATGGAGTTTACTCTTGTCAATGCATTGTCATATATCGTATCAGTGCATATAATCTTTAGACTTGAGATAACATAGTTATCTTATATATAGGTGGTTTGAGTATGATACTGCTTTCATACTTGTACTGTGTATGGGTATATGGGCATGTGTTGGCTCCTACTAGTTATATATGGAGGTAGGTGTTGACTAAGATGGAATCTGTTACACTAAGTAAATAGGGATAAAGTCCTATATTCATTTAATTATTCTTGATGTTTCAAGTTCCTGGCCAGGACAGACAGATTTAGTCAGAAAATAGTATCTAACAAGAAAATCTAATTAATCAAGAACAGGAATTAAAAGAGAACATAATATTCATAGCAAATGGGGTTTGACATAAACCATGACCCCAGCTCGAATTGGGATTTTGTAACAAAGAGATTATAGTACATGGCAACATATTATTAAAGGTTCATTTAAGGTATTCCTTATTACTTATTAGGTGGCCATGGCATGCTATGCTAGGTGTTAACCATGGTCTATGAGGTGCCTAAAACGATTTAGAGAAATCATTTATGGTAAGAAAGAGTTCTGATGATATTAAGAGTTAATATCATATCTCATTGCCAATTACTGATGTGCCTAGTGAGTCACACACATAAACAAGTTAATCATCAAGTTAAATGTGATTTAATTGATTAATTAAATAGGTTTGGTTTGCAATAAGATTGCAAAGTCCCTAGCATGGCTTGAAACCAAATCTAGGTTATTGGATGTATAGTGCAAGTTAAATTTATATTTAAAGTGTTTAAATATGAATTTAATTATGAGAAATTAATTAATAGATATTAATTAATTAATTTATATTTGATATAAATTGATTTGAAGAGAAGAAATAATGATTTTGGGTTAAGAACTCAAAATTAAAACAAAAGGGTAACTTGGTCATTTCACAGGGTGACATGTGGCACCATGAGATGGTGACACATGACACCATATTAGCTTGCCATTTGTCTTCATATCATGTAAGATGATCAAAGTTAAGATTAAGTCTAGCTTTGACACTTGGCTTAATGTGATTAGGTCAATTAAAAAAAAGATGAAATGTGGAGATGACATGTGGCATAGGGTTTAAGTGATGACCTAATTATAAAAGAGAAAAAAAAAGAAGAAACACTCTCTCTTATTCTCTCTTATGTGTGGCTGCATCTCTTCCTCCCTCTCCTCTCTTCATCCTTTCTCATCAATTCAAAGAGAAATCAATTGTTTTCTTTGAATTAAAATTGCTAGAAATTATTTCTAGTGTCCTATACACACATACAACCTCTCTAAAGGCAAAAACCCAATTTATAATTGGTTGGCAAGGCTTGAGAAGCAAGATTGGGGGTTGTCCATTGGTGATCTTGGTGTGGACAAGCTAGAGGGATAACATTTGGGGTCCTAGGTGCTTCCTTAAGGTGCCAATTACATCAATAGTGCATTAAAAGGTTAGTACACATATTCTTCTTTTAAACTGGGGTACAATTGAATTAATTTGTTAATTCAAAAATCTTAAATGGCAAATGTAGATCCTAATACATATTAAAAGTGTTTTAATATGCAATTGAGCATTGAAATTAATCAGGCACATAAAGGATGTGACATGATTCATGAAACTCCAGAAGAAATTTTTAAATTCCATGCTCTAATCTAACAATTTACATGCTTCTGCTCTTTCACTTTGGCCATTTATTTGAAAATTTTAGTCATTTGCAGAAACATAGCATGCGAAGACTGTGCAGGCACGTCTGGTACTGGTAAAGCAGGTTCCCCCCTGCCTGTAGCTTCAACCACTGGTGGGGCATGACTCTCCACCTCTTCTTCAACCATTCTCTGCGATGTAGGGTCCATATCCTAACCAAAATAAGAAAAATAAACAAATCTGCATTAGTGTCTATTAGTAGTATGTCCTAGAGCATATCATTTAGTATGTATCTTGTAAATGTTTTATTAATAAAAAGGTAATTTCACTTTTCCATTTACATAATATATTTATGCGTAATAGAAAAGGTCCATTGATATTTTGTTAGAAATTCCATTCTTAAGTTGTTAAGAATATGAGTGACAGTATTTCTAGCATAAAGTATCATAAATTGGTTCACAATCGAGGATACTTCACACAGGACATGACTTATCCTGAAAGGTTGTATTCATGTTTGTTCTCAAGGTATTTATATGAGATATAAATAAGATGGAATGGTGAGTCTCATGCCATATAACAAACATGATAGGCACTTATACATGATAAGTAGGCCGAATCAGTGACACTTATGACAAGCACGTGGAGTTTACTCTTGTCAAGGCATTATCATAAATCATATCAGTGCATATAATCTTTAGACCTGAGATAATACAATTATCTTATATATAAGTGGTTTGAGTTTGATACTGCTTTCATACTTGTACTGTGTATGGGTATATGGGCATGTGTTGGCTCCTACTAGTTATATATGGAGGTAGGTGTTGACTAAGATGGAATCTGTTACACTAAGTAAATAGGGATAAAGTCCTATATTCATTTAATTATTCTTGATGTTTCAAGTTCCTGGCCAGGACAGACAGATTTAGTCAGAAAATAGTATCAAACAAGAAAATCTAATTAATCAAGAACTAGAATTAAAAGAGAACATAATATTCATAGCAAATGGGATTTGACATAAACTATGACTCCAGCTCGAATTGGGATTTTATAACAGAGAGATTCTAGTGCATGGTAACAAATGATTATAGGTTCATTTAAGGTATTCCTTATTACTGATTGAGTGGCCATGGCATGCTATGCTAGGTGTTAACCATGGTCTATGAGGTGCCTAAAATGATTTAGAGAAATCATTTATGGTAAGAAAAGGTTCTGAAGATATTAAGAGCTGATATCATATCTAATTGCCAATTAGTGATGAGCCTAGTGAGTCACACACATACACAAGTAATCATCAAGTTACATGTGATTTAATTAATTAATTAAAGAGTTTAATTGATTAATTAAATAGGTTTAGTTTGCAATAAGATTGCAAAGTCTCTAGCATGTCTTGAAACTAAATCTAGGTTATTGGATGTATAATATAAGTTAAATTTATATTTAAAGTGTTTAAATATGAATTTAAAGTGTTTAAATATAAATTAATTAATTAATTTATATTTGATATAAATTGATTAGAAGAGAAATAAATATTTTGGGTTGAGAACTCAAAATTACAACACAAGGGTAATTTGGTCATTTTACAGGGTGACATGTGGCACCATGAGATAGTGACATGTGGCACCATATAAGCTTGTCATTTGTATTCCAATCATGCATGATTACCAAAGTCAAGATTAAATAAAGCTTTGACACTTGGCTTAATGTGATTAGGTCAATTAAACTAAGATGCAATCAGAAGATGACATGTGGCAAGGATTTTGAGTGATGACCTAACTATAAAAGGGAAAGAATGAAAGCTAAAACACAACATTCTGATTTTTCTTATTGTGTGCCGCCACCCATAAAGCTCCTCTCCTCTGTTCTTCTTCTTCTCTTATCAATTCAAAGAGAATTTTTCATATTCTCTTGAATTAAAATTGCTAGAAATTATTTCTAGGGTCCTATATACATCTATAACCTCTCTAAAGGCAAATCCCTAATTTCTAATTGGTTGGCAAGGCTTGAGAAGCTGTTCAAGGGGCTGCCATTGCTGATCTTGGTATGGACAAACTAGAGGGACAACACTTAGGGTCCTAGGTGCTTCCCAAAGGTACCAATCACATCTACAGTGCATCAAAAGGTTAGTGCACATATTCTTGTAATAATCTAGGGTTCTCATGAATTAATTTGTTAATTCAAAAATCTTAAATGGCAAATGTAGATCCTAATACATATTAAAAGTGTTTTAATATGCAATTGTACATTGAAATCAATTAGGTACATAATGAATTTTGCATGATGCACGAGATCCTAGAAGAAAATTTTTGAGTTTAATGTTCTAATCTAACAATTTTCATGCTTCTGCTCCTTTAATTGGTATTAGAGCCACTCTATTTGCCATTTAGATTGTTTAATATATGATTTAATTGTGCGATTTGATCATAAGATGATTGATTCATTAATGGTTGCAAAGACAAGTGTGGCGGCATGGTGTTGCATTAGGCATTATGCACATGGTTGTGCACACCTAGGGTGCGCATGACTTGGGCTTGAGTGTGGGCTTGTTTTCATGGCCCATAATTAGGCCCATGACTAATTAAAATGTTTAATTAGGAGTTTTAATCACACAATTAAATTTTGATTCAAATCTGAATTTTTTAAATTTGTTTGAATGTTATTCAAAATTGAATTTTTAAATTTTTTTTAATGTGATTCAAATCTGAATTTTTAAATTTGTTTGAATGTGATTCAAATCTAAATTTTTAAATTTGTTTGAATCATATTCAAATCTGGATTTTTTAGTTGAATATGAGATATTCAATTTAATTTAGTATGTATGTTTTATTTAATTATTAAATAGTAATATGCATAATGGATGATCATGGACAATAAAAGACCAATGTGATTGGATTTATTTCTTTTATTTTTCTTTCAGTTGTAAATTAATTAATTTAATTTTGGTGGCATGTATTATAAAGGTTGTAATATTTTTGGGTTGTAATCTCATTTATTTGAAGACATTAAAGTCCATGTTCATTGTAAATTCGCCTTGGTATGCCAAGGATTATAATGTAATTGGATTGCAAGAAGATCAAGGAGGTCAAGAGTATTGGTGAGACCAGAGAGAGGAATTCAAGATCAAGTATTGATTATGTATTCCTTCAGCAACTCTTGTAATATGAATGAATGAAATGCATCTAGGAATGCCCTGATTCAATTCTTGGTGGCTCATAATTGAATCCCTTAGAAAGTCCATGATCATACCACATTTATATTGTTTATCCATGTATTCATGAGATGTATGGGAATGTATGCAAGTATATGATATATGCAAGCTAATTGGATAATGTGCAAAGTGAGACCATAATAATAATTAAGCCGACCACAAAATCTTTCAAACAAATTATTAAGTTGGCAATGGTATAATCAAAGGTAATTATATTATGGGCCCTCCATTGAGGCAATTATTTTAAAAAATTTTAAATACTTGCATATGATTCAATTAATTTAAGAGATTTTCTTAAGAATAATTATTAAGCATGAGATGTTGTAAATATGTAAATGGCATGGTGGCCAATAATGGATGTGCCTGAGGACATTAAAATTATTTGGATGTTTACTAGCTCAATGGGATCAATTAGGGGCTAGGTAAATGATTAAACCTCACATGAGATATGATGAGCAAGGAGTTGCTCACTTACAGTTTATTGTAATTCCAATAATGGATGTGCCTGAGGATGATCAATCAGACTATAAGAATTCAATCACCCACTAGAAATCCATCCAACTAGGGTTTCCGTTTCCTACTTTGGAAGTGTAGGATTCACTAAGTTAGTGGGAGGACCAATTTGATTAAAAGATCATAATCATTTTGGTTAAATACTTAATATATTTACTAATTAATCTAGTTATTTTCTGCAGTCAATTTTTTGATAATAATGAGCACACCACAACCACCACCATCCAATATCCTTGCGAGCATACTTGATCACAATAGGTTGACAGGACCTAATCTTTCTGATTGATTGTTAGTAGTATGCCCTAGAGCATATCATTTAGTATGTATCTTGTACATCTTTTATTAATAAAAGGCATTTCCACTTTTCCATTTACATAATATATTTATGTGTAATAGAAAAGGTCCATTGATATTTTGTTAGAAATATTATTCTTAAGTTGTTAAGAATATGAGTGACAATATTTCTAGCACAAAGTATCATAAATAGGTTCACAATCGAGGATACTTCATAATAAGGACATGACTTATCCAGAAAGATTGTATTCATGTTTGTTCCCAAGTTATTTATATGAGATATAAATAAGATGGAATGGTGAGTCTCATGCCATATAACAAACATGATAGGCACTTATACATGATAAGTAGGCCAAACTAGTGACGCTTATGACAAGCACATGGAGTTTACTCTTGTCAATGCATTGTCATAAATCATATCAGTGCATATAATCTTTAGACTTGAGATAGCACAGTTATCTTGTATATAGGTGGTTTGAGTTTGATACTGCTTTCATACTTATACTATGTATGGGTATATGGGCATGTGTTGGCCCCTACTAGTTATATATGGAGGTAGGTGTTGATCAAGATGGAATATGTTCCTCTAAGTAAATAGAGATAAAATCCTATGTTCATTTAATTGTTCTTGATGTTTTAAGTTCCTGGCCAGGACAGATAGATTTATTCAGAAAGAGTTTCTAATGAGAAAAATCTTTTAATCAAGAACTGCAATGAAAAGAGAACATAATATTCATAGCAAATGGAGTTTGACATAAACTATGACTCCAGCTTGAGTTGAGTTTTTGTAACAGAGAGATTCTAGTGCATAGTAACATATAATTATAGGTTCATTTAAGGTAAATCTTATTACTAATTGGGTGGCCATGGCATGCTATGCTAGGTGTTAACCATGGTCTATGAGATGCATAAAATGATTTAGAGAAATCATTTATGGTAAGAAAGAGTTCTAATGATATTAAGAGTAGATATCATGTCTCATTGCCAATTAGTGATGAGCCTAGTAAGTCATACACATACACAAGTAATCACCTAATTAAATATGATTTAATCATTTAATTAAAGAGTTTAATTGATTAATTAAATAGGTTTGGTTTGCAATTAAATTGCAAAGTCTCTAGCATGACTTGAAACCAAATCTAGATTATTAGATGTATATGGGTAAGTTAAATTTATATTTAAAGTGTTTAAATAGAATTTAATTATTGAGAAATTAATTAATTGATTTATATTTGATATAAATTGATTAGAAGAAGAGAAATAATTATTTTGGGTTGAGAACTCAAAATTAAGACACGAGGGCATTTTGGTAATTTCACAGGGTGACATGTGGCACCATGATATGGTGACACATGGCACTACACATAAGCTTGCCAAATGTTTTTTAATCATGTAAGATGATTAAAATTAAGATTAAATATAGGTTTGACACTTGGCACAATGTGATTGGGTCAATTAAACCTAGAACCAATCAGAGGGTGACATGTGATAAGGGTTTTATGTGTTGACTTTGCTATATAAGTGTTGTTATAAAAAGAAAAATAACACAAGTTGCTGCCTCCTCCTTTGTGCCGCCACCTTGAAGCTCCCATTCTCTCTTTTTCTTCATCTCTCATCAATTCCAAGAGATTAGGAAAATAATCTCTTGAATTAAAAATACTAGAAATTATTTCTAGTGTATTGTTTACATCTTTAATCTCTTAAAAGGCAAAACTTGATTTTCTAATTAATAGAAAAAGCTTTAGAAACTGTTCGAGTGCTGCCATAGGTGAACTTGGTAGGGACAAGCTAGAGGGATAACATCTAGTGTCCTGAAGACACATCCGAAAGGCACGAATACACTGCAGTGCATCAAGAGGTTAGTGTACTTATTCTTGATCTAATCTAAGGTTCTAAAATTAATTTGATTAATTCTAAAATCTTAAATGGCAAGTACAGATCCAAAAACATATTAAAAGAGTTTTAATATGTTGTTTATCATTGAAATCAAATAGATAAAAATAAATCTTGCATGATGCATGTGACCCTAGGTGAAAATTTTTGAATTCAATGGTATAAACTTATGTTTTTCGCGCTTCTGCTCATTCAATTGGTATCAGAGCCACTATATTTGCCATTTAGATTTTTTATTATATGATTTAATTATGTGTTTTGATCATGAGATGATTTATCCATTGCTGGTTGCAATGGATGTGTGGCGGCATGCTTGAAGAACACCAACATGGTGCACATGGTTTGGGCTTCATGGGTGGTGCAAGGTTTGGCTTTTTAATTCTGTAATTGTTGTATAATTTAAGGTCTATCCTATGACTAATTCAAGTGTTTAATTAGTAGTTTTAATCACATAATTAAATTTTGATTCAAATCAGAATTTTAAAAATTGTTTGAATGTGATTCAAATCTAAATTTTTAAAGTTATTTGAATTATGTTTAAATCTAATTTTTTAAAGTTGTTTGAATAATATTCAAATCTAAACTTTTAAAAATTATTTGAATGTGATTCAAATATGATTTTTAAAAATTGTTTGAATGTGATTCAAATCTGAATTTTTAAGATTGTGTGAATGTGATTCAAATCTGAATTTTTAAATTTATTTGAATGAGATTCAAATCTGAATTTTTAAATTTGTTTGAATCATATTCAAATATGAATTTTTAAGTTGAATATGAGATATTCAATTTAATTTAAGTATGTATATTTTATTTAATTGTTAAATACTGATATGCATGATGGATGATCATGGACTATAAAAGACCAATATGATTGGATTTATTTCTTTTATGTTTCTTTGGGATTGTAAATTAATTAATTTATTTTAATTTATTTTGGGCATGTATTATTAAGGTTGTAATAATTTTGGGTTGTAATTTCATTTATTTAAGTTCTTGTAAATTCACCTTGGTATACCAAGGATTACTATGTAATATTGGATTGCAAGAAGTTCAAGGAGGTCAAGAGCATTGGTGGGACCAGTGGGAGGAATTCAAGATCAAGTGTTGATTATGTACTCCTTCAGCAACTATTGTAAATGAATGAATGAAATGCACCTAGGAATGCCCTAATTCAATTCTTGGTGACTCAGAATTGAATCCCTTAGAAAGTCCATGATCATACCATATTTACTGCTTATCCATGAATGCATGAGATGTATGGGAATGTATGCACTATGTGATATATGCATGCTAAATGAATAATGTGCAAAGTGAGACCATAATAGTAATTAGGATGACCACAAAATCTTCCAAACAAATGATTAAGTTGGAAATGCTATAATTAAAGTAATTATAACATGGGCCCTCCATTGGGGCAATTATTTTAGGAAATTTTAAATAGTTGCATAAGATGCAATTAATTTAAGAGATATTCTTAAGAATAATTGTTAAGCATGAGATGTTGTAAATATGTAAATGGTTTGGTGGCCAATATTGGATATACCTGAGGACATTAAAATTATTTGCATAATTACTGGCTCAGTGGGATCAACTTAACTAATGCAAGATAAGTCAATAATGGATGTACTTGAGATTTTGAGCATTAGGGGCTAGGTAAATGATTGAACATCACATGAGATGTGATGGGCAAGGAGTTACTCATTTATAGTTTATTGTAATTCCAATAATGGATGTACCTGAGGATGATCAATAGAATTATAAGAATTCAATCACCTACTAAAAATCCATCTAACTAGGATTTCCGTTTTCTACTTTGGAAGTGTAGGATTCGCTAAGTTAGTGGGAGGACCAATATGATTAAAAGACCATAATCATTTTGGTTAATTACATGATATATTTATTAATTAATCTAGTTATTTTCTGCAGTTAATTTTATGATAAAAATGAGCATAGAACAACCACCACCATCCAATATCCTTGCAAGCATACTTGATCGCAATAGGTTGACAGGACCTAATCTGTCTGATTGGCTAAGAAATTTGAAACTTGTCCTAAACCTTGAACATATAGGATATATTCTAGATTCAAATGTTCCTGGTCCCTTACCTCCAGAGGCCACTCAAGAGGAATATGAAACTTTGGACAAGTGGAAGAAGCATGATATGAGAGCTAGGTGTTACATGCTTGCTTCCATGAGTAATGAGTTACAGAAGCAGCATGAGAACATGCAAAGTGCGAGTGAGATCCTCCTTAACCTATAAGAGTTGTATGGTGAGCATAGCAGGAATGCTAGGTATGAGATATCTAGGCAGCTGTTCTGCATGAGGATGTCTGAGGGACAAAATATTGGGGATCATGTCCACAAGATGATTTGGCTGATTGAGCAGCTGGAACATCTTAACTTCAACATGGATTTCCAACTACAGACGGATTTGATCCTTCAGTCCCTTCCTGAGTCTTTTGGGAATTTTGTGACAAAATTCTATATGACTAAATAGGAATGCACCTTAGCTGGTTTATTCAACATGCTGGTTATTGCCCAAAAGAATATACCGGGCAATAAAGGAAAAGAGGTAGCTTTGATTACATCTTCTTCTATTGGAAAGTCCAACAAGAAGAAGGGCAATAAGAAAAAGAAATCTCAAATTCCTAGTCCTTCCAAGAAAATAGCTAAACAGAAAGGGAAGACTAAAACTGATGGAGGCAAAGGAAAGTGTTTCCACTGCCAGAATGATGGGCATTGGAAAAGGAAATGCCCAAAGTATAGCAATCTAAAAGAATGCAATGCCATGATGAAAATCAACTCAAGCTCAAAATATATTTGGCACTTAAGGTTATGTCATGTTGCAGAAGATAGGATTGCAAAATTGGAGAAAATGGGGATTCTATCCTCTTTGGGCTCTGAGCCTACTCCAACTTGTGAATCTTGCCTTCAGGGCAAAATGACTAGATCACCCTTTATTGGACAAGGGATAAGGGCTGAAAATATTTTGGAGCTTATACATAGTGATGTATATGGTCCATTTAAGGAAATGGCTAGAGGCGGTTTTCAGTACTTTATTACCTTTACTGATGATAAATCAAGGTTTTGGTATTTGTATTTGATGAAATACAAACATAAATCCTTTGAAAAGTTCAAAGAATTTAAATCTGAAGTAGAAAATCAAACAGGAAAGAGTATTAAAGCTCTTCATTCAGATCATGGTGGTGAATATTTGAGTACTGAATTTGATGAATACTTGAGAGAGCACGACATTGTTTCCCAACTGACTCCTCCAGGAACACCACAGCTAAATGGTGTATCAGAAAGGAGAAATCGTACCCTATTGGATATGGTACGTAATATGATGAGCTATACTGACATGCCAATCTCCTTTTGGGGATTTGCATTAGAATCAGCTTTG
Source organism: Hevea brasiliensis (assembly GCF_030052815.1). Taxonomy (NCBI): domain Eukaryota; kingdom Viridiplantae; phylum Streptophyta; class Magnoliopsida; order Malpighiales; family Euphorbiaceae; genus Hevea; species Hevea brasiliensis. The sequence goes on along the minus strand of NC_079495.1, from coordinate 35,037,596 downwards.
TATATTCTGAATAGGATTCCATCAAAATCAGTTTCTTCCACACCTTATGAGATATGGCATGGAAGAAAACCAAGTCTTAAGCATGTTAAGATTTAGGGTTGTTCAGCTTATATCAAAAAGCTGAACACTAATAAATTGGAAACCATATCAAAAAAGGGTGGATTTGTTGGATATCCAAAAGATAGTTTTGGATATTATTTTTATTTGCCTACATCACAAAAGGTTGTGGTGAATAGAGATGCTACATTTCTTGAACAATAGTTTGTTTAAGAAGGAGGCAAAGGAAGGCAAATAGAGTTAGAATTAGAGAATTCTGACCAACTAACAGATCAGATGGATATAGATCCATCTAGTCAACCTACACCCATTGATGAAATATCTACAGCTATTCCTCGTAGAACAACCAGGGTATCTCACCCACCAGTGAGATATGGTTTCCTTCATGAAGAAGAACAAGAGTTGTCTACTCATGAAGAAGTAGATCATGAGATGATCCACTGACCTATGAAGAAGCTATATCAGATATAGGCTCTTCAAAATGGATTGATGCTATGAAATCCGAAATTGATTCCATGTATAATAATCAAGTTTGGGATCTTGTTGACCCACCTGAAGGTATTGTACCTATAGGGAACAAATGGGTTTTCAAGAAGAAAATTGGTTCTGATGGAAAGGTAGAGACCTATAAGGCAAGGCTAGTAGCGAAAGGGTTTCGCCAAAGGCAAGGAATCGACTATGAGGAAACTTTCTTGCTTGTTGCCATGCTTAAATTAATTAGGATTCTATTAGTAATAGTTGTATACTATAATTATGAGATTTGGTAGATGGATGTCAAAATAGCTTTTCTCAATGGATACATTGAAGAAAACATTTTCATGAAACAACCTAGGTGTTTTGAATCCCAAGATGGTTCCAAGGTATGCAAGCTAAAGCGATCCATTTATGGGTTGAAGCAAGCTTCGAGGAGTTAGAACATCCGTTTTGATGAAGCCATTAAATCATTTGGTTTTATCAAAAATGAGGATGAGCCATGTGTATATAAGAAGGTTAGTGACAGTGCTATCACTTTCCTTGTTTTATAAATGGATGATATATTGTTGATGGGTAATGACATAAGTATGTTGACAACTGTAAAGATATGGTTGTCAAATACATTCTCGATGAAAGACTTAGGGAAGGTAACCTATATTCTTGGGATTCGCATCTATAGAGATAGAGCGAAAAGAATAATTGGTTTATCCCAAAGTCTATACTTGGAAAAATGTGTTAAAGAGGTTTAACATGCTTGATTCCAAGAGAGGATTGTTACCAGTGAGACATGGTATCCATCTTTCTAAAGAGATGTCTCCAAAGACACCTAAAGAAAGAGATAAAATGGCCAGGATTCCATATATTTCGGCTATTGGAAGTTTAATGCATGCAATGTTGTGTACTAGGCCGGATATTGTATATGCTGTTAGTTTGACTAGCAGGTATCAATCCAATCTAGGTTTGGAATACTGGATAACTGTCAAGAATATCCTTAAGTACTTGAAAAGAACTAAGGATTTATTCTTGATCTATGGAGGTAGAGACTTGCAATTGGATGGTTATACTGATTCTGATTTCCAATCAAATATCGATGATAGAAAGTCTACATCTGGATATGTGTTCATTTGTAATGGAGGCGCAGTCAGTTGGAAGAGTTCCAAACAGAGCACGACTGCAGATTCCACTACAGAGGCTGATTATATTGCTGCATCAGATACTGCAAAGGAAGTTGTTTCGATAAAGAAGTTCGTGACAAAACTTGCAGTAGTTCCTTCCACTGAGTCAGCAGTTCCACTACACTATGAAAACAATGGAGCAGTCATACAGGCTAAGGAACCAAGGTCTCACCAGAAGTCCAAACACATAGAAAGGCGCTACCACATTATCAGAGAAATAGTTGGACGAGGTGATGTAGCCATGCAAAAAATAGCATCAGCTGAAAATCCAGCTGATCCATTCACTAAGCCTATGTCATAGACTCAGCTAGATCAATATATTGAGAAGATGGGTCTAAGATATTGTAATGAATGGCTCTGGTGCTAGTGGGAGATTATTAGTAGTATGCCCTAGAGCATATCATTTAGTATGTATCTTGTACATCTTTTATTAATAAAAGACTTTTCCACTTTTCCGTTTACATAATATATTTATGTATAATAGAAAAGGTCCATTGATATTTTGTTAGAAATTCTATTCTTAAGTTGTTAAGAAAATGAGTGACAGTACTTCTAGCACAAAGTATCATAAATAGGTTCACAATCAAGGACACTTCATAATAAGGACATGACTTATCCAGAAAGATTATATTCATGTTTATTCCCAAGTTATTTATATGAGATATAAATAAGATGGAATGGTGAGTCTCATGCCATATAACAAACATGATAGACACTTATACATGATAAGTAGGCCGAACTAGTGATGCTTATGACAAGCACATGGAGTTTACTCTTGTCAATGGATTGTCATAAATCATATTAGTGCATATAATCTTTAGACCTGAGATAGCACAGTTATCTTGTATATAGGTAGTTTGAGTTTGATATTGCTTTCATACTTGTGCTGTGTATGGGTATATGGGCATGTGTTGGCTCCTACTAATTATATATGGAGGTAGGTGTTGATTAAGATGGAATCTGTTCCTCTAAGTAAATAGAGATAAAATCGTATGTTCATTTAATTATTCTTGATGTTTCAAGTTCTTGACCAGGACAGATAGATTTATTCAGAAAGAGTTTCTGATGAGAAAAATCTTTTAATCAAGAACTGAAATTAAAAGAGAACATAATATTCATAGCAAATGGAGTTTGACATAAACCATGACTCCAGCTTGAGTTGGGTTTTTGTAATAGAGATATTCTAGTGCAAGGTAACATATGATTATAGGTTCATTTAAGGTAAACCTTATTACTAATTGGGTGGCCATGGCATGCTATACTAGGTGTTAACCATGGTCTATGAGGTGCATAAAATGATTTAGAGAAATCATTTATGGTAAAAAAGAGTTCTGATGATATTAAGAGTAGATATCATGTCTCATTGCCAATTAGTGATGAGCCTAGTAAGTCACACACATATACAAGTAATCACCTAATTAAATATGATTTAATTAATTAATTAAAGAGTGTAATTGATTAATTAAATAGGTTTGGTTTGCAATTAGATTGCAATGTCTCTAGCATAACTTAAAACCAAATTTAGATTATTAGATGTATATGGGTAAGTTAAATTTATATTTAAAGTGTTTAAATATGAATTTAATTACTGAGAAATTAATTAATAAAGATTAATTAATTGATTTATATTTGATATAAATTGATTAGAAGAAGAAAAATAATTATTTTGGGTTGAGAACTCAAAATTAGGACACAGGGGCATTTTGGTCATTTCACAGGGTGACATGTGGCACCATGAGATGGTGACACATGGCACTACACATAAGCTTGCCAAATGTTTTTTAATCATGTAAGATGATTAAAATTAAGATTAAATATAGGTTTGATACTTGGCACAATGTGATTGGGTCAATTAAACCTAGAACCAATTAAAGGGTGACATGTGGCAAGGGTTTTATGTGTTGACCTAGTTGTATAAGTGTTGTTGTGAAAAGAAAAATAACACAAGATGCTGCCTCCTCCTTTGTGCCACCACCTTGAAGCTCCCATTCTCTCTTTTTCTTCATCTCTCATCAATTCCAAGAGATTAGAAAAATAATCTCTTGAATTAAAAATACTAGAAATTGTTTCTAGTGTCCTGTTTACATCTTTAATCTCTTAAAAGGCAAAACTTGATTTTCTAATTAATAGAAAAAGCTTTAGAAGCTGTTCAAGGGTTGCCATAGGTGAACTTGGTGTGGACAAGCTAGAGGGACAACATCTGGTGTCCTGAAGACGCATCCGAAAGGCACAAATACACTGCAGTGTATCAAGAGGTTAGTGTATTTGTTCTTGTTCTAATATAGGGTTCTAAAATTAATCTGATTAATTTTAAAATCTTAAATGGCAAATACAGATCCAAAAACATATTAAAATAGTTTTAATATGTTGTTTATCATTGAAATCAAATAGATAAAAATAAATCTTGCATGATGCATGTGACCCTAGGTGAAAATTTTTGAATTCAATGGTATAAACTTGTATTTTTCACGCTTCTACTCCTTCAATTGGCTAAACTATTGAAGCTTTAGCCATAGGATCTAAATCTTTTTACATCTCTGGACATGTTTTGTGTTTGAATAATATCTTATATATACCTGATGCTTTTAAGAGCATCATTTCTATATTTAGTTTGACTAGAAATGGCTATGAATTTTAGTTCACAGATGATTTTTGAAATATTTATTTTGAAAATAAATATGTTGGCTCGGGCTATATGCATGATAGTCTTTATTATTTAGATAATAATGATAAACACAAAATGAATGAAAGCAATCTAAATATGCCATGGTGAAAATCAACTCAAGTTCAAAATATATTTGGCACTTAAGATTAGGTAATGTTGCAGAAGATAGGATTACAAAATTGGAGAAAATGGGGATTTTATCCTCATTGGGTTCTGAGCCTACTCCAACTTGTGAATCCTACCTTCAGGGCAAAATGACTAGATCACCCTTTATTGAACAAGGACTAAGAGCTGAAAATATTTTGGAGCTAATACATAGTGATGTATGTGGTCCATTTAAAGAAATGGGTAGAGGTGATTTTCATTACTTTATTACCTTTACCGATTAGAAATCAAGGTTTGGGTATTTGTATTTGATGAAATACAAACATGAATCCTTTGAAAAGTTCAAAGAATTTAAATATAAAGTAGAAAATCAAATAGGAAAAAGTATTAAAGCTCTTCGATTAGATCATAGAGGTGAATACTTGAGTACCGAATTTGATGAATACTTAAAAGAGCATGGCATTATTTCCCAGCTGACTCCTCTAGGAATGCCACAACTGAATGGTGTATCTGAAAGGAGAAATTGTACCCTATTAGATATGGTACGTAGCATGGTGAGCTATACTGATATGCCAATCTCCTTTTGGGGATTTGCATTAGAATCAGCTTTGTATATTCTGAATAGGATTCCATCAAAATCAGTATCTTTCACACCTTATGAGATATAGCCTGGAAGAAAACCAAGTCTTAAGCAAGCTAAGATTTGGGGTTGTGCAGCTTATATCAAAAAGCTGAACACTGATAAATTGGAAACCAGATCAGAAAAAGGTCAATTTGTTGGATATCCAAAAGAGAGTTTTGGATATTATTTTTATTTGCCTACATCACAAAAGGTTGTGGTAAGTAGATATGCCACTTTTGTTGAACAATAGTTTGTTCAAGAAGGAGGCAAAGGAAGGCAATTAGAGTTAGAATTGGAGAATTCTGACCAACCAACAGATCAGATGGATATAGATCCATCTAGTCAACCTACACCTATGGATAAAGCATCTACAGCTATTCCTTGCAGATCAATCAGGATATCTCATCCACCAGTGAGATATGGTTTTCTTCATGAAGATGAACAAGAGTTGTTTACTCATAAAGAAGTAGATCATGGAGATGATCCACTTACCTATGAAGAAGCTATATCAGATACAGTCTCTTCAAAATGGATTGATGCTATGAAATCCGAAATTGATTCCATGTATAAGAATCAAGTTTGGGATCTTGTTGACCTACCTGAAGGTATTGTACCTATAGGGAATAAATGGGTTTTCAAGAAGAAAATTGGTTCTGATGGAAAGGTAGAGACCTATAAAGCACGGCTAGTAGCAAAAGGATTTCGCCAAAGGCAAGGAATCGATTATGAGGAGACTTTCTCGCTTGTTGCCATGCTTAAATCAATTAGGATTCTATTAGCAATAGCTGCATACTATGATTATGAGATTTGGCAGATGGATGTTAAAATAGCTTTTCTCAATGGATACATTGAAGGAAACATTTTCATGGAACAACCTAGGGGTTTTGAATCCCAAGATGGTTCCAAAGTATGCAAGCTAAAGCGATCCATTTATGGGTTGAAACAAGCTTCGAGGAGTTGGAACATCCGTTTTGATAAAGCCATTAAGTCATTTGGTTTTATCAAAAATGAGGATGAGCCATGTCTATATAAGAAGGTTAGTGATAGTGATATCACATTCCTTGCCTTATATGTGGATGACATTTTGTTGATGGGTAATGACACGGGTATGTTGACAACTGTAAAGGTATGGTTGTTAAATACATTCTCCATGAAAGACTTAGGGGAGGCAACCCATATTTTTGGGATTCGCATCTATAGAGATAGAGCGAAAAGAATAATTGGTTTATCCTAAAGTCTATACTTGGAAAAGGTGTTAAAGAGTTTTAACATGCTTGATTCCAAGAGAGGATTGTTACCAGTGAGACATGGTATCCACCTTTCTAAAGAGATGTCTCCAAAGACACCTGAAGAAAGAGATAAAATGGCTAGGATTCCTTATGCTTCAGCTATTGAAAGTTTGATATATGCAATGTTGTGTACTAGGCCAGATATTGCATATGCTATTAGTTTGACTAGCAGGTTTCAATCCAATCCAGGTTTGGAACACTGGATAGCTGTCAATAATAACCTTAAGTACTTGAGAAGAACTAAGGATTTATTCTTAATATATGGAGGTAGTGACTTGCAATTGGATGGTTATACTAATTCTTATTTCCAATCAAATATCGATGATAGAAAGTCTACCTCTGGGCATGTGTTCATTTGTAATGGAGGTGCAGTCAGTTGAAAGAGTTCCAAATAGAGTACGACTGCAAATTCCACTACAGAGGCTAAGTATATTGCTGCATCAGATGCTGCAAAGGAAACTGTTTGAATAAAGAAGTTCGTGACAAAACTTGCAGTAGTTCCTTCCATTGAGTCAGCAGTTCCACTCTACTGTGACAACAATGGAGTAGTCATACAGGCTAAGGAACCCCGGTCTCACCATAAGTCCTAACACATAGAAAGGTGCTACCACATTATCAGAGAGATAGTTGGGCAAGGTGATGTAGCCATACAGAAAATAGCATCAGCTGAAAATCCAGCTGATCCAGTCACTAAGCCTATGTCACAAGCTCAGTTAGACCAACATCTTTAGAAGATGGGTCTAAGGTATTGTAATGAATAGCTCTAGTGCTAATGGGAGATTGTTAGTAGTACGCCTTAGAGCATATCATTTAGTATGTATCTTATACATGTTTTATTAATAAAAAGGCAATTTCACTTTTTTGTTTACATAATTTATTTATGTGTAATAGAAAAGGTCCATTGATATTTTGTTAGAAATTCTATTCTTAAGTTGTTAAGAATATGAGTGACAGTATTTCTAGCACAAAGTATCATAAATTAGTTCACAATTGAGGATACTTCACACAGTAGATGACTTATCCAGAAAGATTGTATTCATGTTTGTTCCCAAGGTATTTATATGAGATATAAATAAGATGGAATGGTGAGTCTCATGTCATATAACAAACATGATAGGCACTTATACGTGATAAGTAGGCCGAACCAGTGACACTTATGACAAGCACGTGGAGTTTACTCTTGTCAATGCATTGTCATAAATCATATCAGTGCATATAATCTTTAGACTTGAGATAAAATAGTTATCTTGTATATAGGTGGTTTGAGTTTGATACTGCTTTTATACTTATACTGTGTATGGGTATATGGGCATGTGTTGGCTCCTACTAGTTATATATGGAGGTAGGTGTTGATCAAGTTGGAATCTGTTACCCTAAGTAAATAGGGATAAAATCCTATGTTCATTTAATTGTTCTTGATATTTCAAGCTCCTGGCCAGGACAGACAGATTTAATCAGAAAAGAGTTTCTGATGAGAAAATCTTTTTAATCAAGAATTAGAATTGAAAGAGAACATAATATTCATAGCAAATGGGGTTTGACATAAACCATGACTCCAACTCGAATTGAGATTTTGTAATAGAGAGATTCTAGTACATGGTAACATATGATTATAGGTTCATTTAAGGTATTCCTTATTACTAATTGGATGGCCATGGCATGCTATGCTAGGTGTTAACCATGGTCTATAAGGTGCCTAAAATGATTTAGAGAAATCATTTATGGTAAGAAAAGGTTTTGATGATATTAAGAGTTGATATCATATCTCATTGCCAATTAGTAATGAGCCTAGTGAGTCACACACATACACAAGTAATCACCAAGTTAATTATGATTTAATTAATTAATTAAAGAGTTTAATTGATTAATTAAATAGGTTTGGTTTGCAATAAGATTGCAAAGTCCCTAACATGTCTTCAAACCAAATTTAGGTTATTGGATGTATAGTATAAGTTAAATTCATATTTAAAGTGTTTAAATATGAATTTAATTATGAGAAATTAATTAATAGAGATTAATTAATTAATTAATTAATATTTGATATAAATTGATTAGAAGAGGAGAAATAATTATTTTGGGTTGAGAACTCAAAATTACAACACAAGGGTAATTTGGTCATTTCATAGGGTGACACGTGGCACCATGAGATGGTGACACGTGGCACCATATAAGCTTTCCATTTGTCTTCCAATCATGCATGATGATCAAAGTCAAGATTAAATCTAGCTTTGACACTTGGCTTAATGTGATTAGATCAATTAAACTAAGATGCAATCAGAAGATGACATGTGGCAAGGATTTTGAGTGATGACCTAATTATAAAAGGGAAAGAATGAAAGCTAAAACACAACATTCTGATTTTTCTCATTGTGTGCCGCCACCCATAAAGCTCCTCTCCTCTCTTCTTCTTCTTCTCTTATCAATTCAAAGAGAATTGTCCATATTCTCTTGAATTAAAATTGCTAAAAATTGTTTCTAGTGTCCTATATACATCTACAACCTCTTTAAAGGCAAATCTCTAATTTCTAATTGGTTGGCAAGGCTTGAGAAGCTGTTCAAGGGGCTGCCATTGGTGATCTTGGTGTGGACAAACTAGAGAGACAACATTTAGGATCCTAGGTGCTTCTCAAAGATACCAATCACATCTATAGTGCATCAAAAGGTTAGTGCACATATTCTTGTAATAATTTAGGGTTCTAATGAATTAATTTATTAATTCAAAAATCTTAAATGGCAAATGTAGATCCTAATACATATTAAAAGTGTTTTAATATGCAATTGTGCATTGAAATCAATTAGGTACATAATGAATATTGCATGATGCATGAGACCCTAGAAGAAAATTTTTGAATTCAATGTTCTAATCTAACAATTTTCATGCTTCCGCTCTTTTAGTGCCACCTCAACTCCTACAAATGCAATGCATAGTATAGAATCTATCTAAACCTAGAAACGCCTAAACCATGCTCTGATACCACTAAATGTGACACCCCTCACCCGTCTACAATGTAGCCGAGCAAGGCATATCACACAGAGTGTCAGAGCACCTTATCTTATCTTATCTTATTTTATTTTCTAAATATTCATTTTATAGGTTTAAATAGCCTTTTATGTGAAATTCACATCATTTATATCCTTTATTTTAAATTTTGATAAATTTGAATTACCGTAAATTTTATAGAAAATACGGCAGAGTGCCGGCTGTAATTTACAAAAACAGTTATTCAAAACCTACTAAAAACACTCCCAATAAATTTTCAAACCCACAACTCCTAACATCAACCCAATTCTCAACAAATTTTCAAACAATTTCCATAATTTCATTCATATCATAATAATCTCAAATTCATGGAGAAACACTCAAATTTTATTTATTTACAAAATATAGAAACATCTACATAAACTTCAAATTTGATAACTTTATAATGTACATGACAAAATCCATGTCTACTACAAAATACAAAATATCAAAATATAAAAGAAACCTAATGTCCAACAATGAATGCACTGTAGGGTAGATGACTTTGGACTCCTTGCAGATCTGACTAATCACCCAGTCTATGGTCTGCTGGACTCCTTATCTTTACTCCAAAACTTACGCATAGCACAAAGTAATGCGCTAAGCAATACTGCTTAGCGGTGCCAATATAAAATAAAAAAAACTAAAATAAAATAAAATAAAAATTTATGCAATTTGTTGTTAATATTTGATGCAGACTAAAGTTTTTGGTAATTGTTAACAATTTTATCAATTTAGTACATTAATTAACAATAATTTATTAAGACTTAATATAATTGCCCAAGTAAACTATGCAGCTGACCGGACTGGATAAATAGGTAAACTGGCACTGGGTACCAAGTACCTCGAGCCATCACACCATTGGTTACAAAGTGTCTCCCAGTGTGCAACAGAACAGCTGATAAGCCGTAACAATAATCGGGCATAAGGCCAAGTATCACAATAGTGTCGGAATGGCTAAAAGCCATAGTATCATGAAATGGCCACATAAGCCATAAATGACAGAATGGCACAATGCCATGTGCAATACTCCTATTGGAACCAAATTGGCATACCAATTCATCCAAACCAATCGTACTAGGCATACAAGGGCATATTACAAAATTTAATGTTATTTCAAATTTTAGATTTCATGCCTTATATTTACTATTTCATTGATCATTGCTACAGTAAAAATTTAACTAAACTCTATTCATCAAAGTTGTTCCTTATTGTCTCCTATTTAGTTTCCTTTTTGAATCACTTTATTTGGAGTTTTCTAGCTTAAGTTATGCTAATTTCTTTAAGATTGGCCCGATTAGTATCTACCCAGAATTTCTGGGCAGAAATGGTTCTGGCAGTTTTGGTACCCTGATTTTGGTTAGCGATTCAGATGGGTTATGGTCAGAATTTGGATTTTTGTTCTTCATGAAAGTTATTCTAAATTGTCTAAGCTTTCCATTTGTATAAAATTCAGGTCAATTGGACATTTCTACACTGAGTTATGACCATTTGAACAAACACTGTTCATTTGGTCACTTTTCTAGGGCAATATGTGTGTTACCCAGATTAGGTCAAATTTTAGGTCAACCTAAGTTAGTTTTTTGGGCATGGTTTCTTCACAAAAAATGTTGCATTATGTGTCTAGTTTCACCTCCAATTGGCCTTTCACCAAATGGAGCTACACAAGTTCAGTTAAGGCTCTCCAACCACACTGGACTCTAGTGGTCCAAAATTGATCACAAAGGGCAGTCTAGCCAACTCATAATCCAATGCAACAAATTGCCTCATTTTATGGTCAAACCTTACTAAATGGTCACTAATTGACCTTTAAAATGCTCATCAACCATCACATGACCAAAACCCTAATTTTTCTCAAAACCCTAAATACTCAAATTTCAATTTTAGCATTACACCTGCAATTCATGTTCTAATCATGAAATCCATGTCAAGGGCAGCTACTATACCAATTTAATTCAAAGAAAACCATCAAAACCCTAACCTAAAAAGGCTGCCAAAATTGAGGGTTTTCATACACACAAATTTCATTCAAATTTCTTTCAATTTCTAACTTAAATTAAGTCTCTAAGCATGAATTTAGAGAGAGAAATCAGAGATTGGACACTAACCTCTTTTGGGAGTTAACTTGAGCTTATAAATCTCCTTAATTTCTTCTTCTAATTGCTGCTACAGATGGTTTAAGGTATAAGGAGGAATTTTAGTGAAGACAAGATAGGGTTTTATGGTGTAATTGAGTGAGGAATGGAGCTTGGGTGAAGCTTTAATGGAGGTTTGGGTGATAGGAAGAGTTCGGCTGGTTTGATGGGAGAAGATGGCAGATGTGTTTTTAATTGTTTTTTTCATTTTATCCTCTTTTAATTGGTGTTTAATGACTTGTTGAAATTTGATTGGATAGAAACATTTTAATTGCATCATGCTTACTTAAGCACGATGTAATTATTATGTTTTCTTTCATTTTTCTTTTTTTTTCTTTCTACTCATTTTTAATTAACTTTTCATAAATATTTGTTCATATTTTATGTCATATAATTCACTTACGTAAATGGACAAGTTGATCAAAAATAATCTCTGAAGGTGAAATGACCAAAATACCCTTGGTTTTGCTTGACGGACTAAAATTGTCTATATTGATTTAAAAAAGAAATCTCTGAGCATTTTCTTGGCATTCTAGGGCCATCGAAAGCTCAATAACTCTTCACTGGAGTCTCAAAAATTAATTCACTGGGTTTTCCTACAGGTATAGGGTCGACAACTTTCTTTACAGTTGCTTCCCGTTAGGTCACACATCGCCGAAGCACCGGCTTATTTAATTTTATTGTATTTTATTTCTAAAATTTTTTCTAACTTTTACTTACCATTATTTGAATTATTTATGACTCCTCACTCTAGTTTAAATATAATTCCAGACATTCTAACTGTCTGGACAGACATTGATCATCGGAACAGTAAAACGTATGGACTAGCTAAAGAGAGGGTGTTACAGCAGCCGAGCAAGGAATGTCACACTCGATTTTGGAGCACCTTATCTTATCTTATTATATTTTTCTAGTAATCATATTTTATTTTGTTAATTTAGATTCAATTAATCAATCAGAGAAACTGACGGAGTTTCCCCTAATTTATTCATAATTTGACGATTTCCCACCTAGTTGAAAAACAATTATATATATTGTCATTCTCATCTTCTCATTCAAATCATCAATTAATTTCACTCATATGAATTCATATGAAATTCCATCTCATTTCCATTCTTACACAATTCATATATGAAATTTCAAACTTCATTAATTTACATCATGTACAAAATAATTACGTAAAGTTCATAATTTACATCACAATATTTATGAATAAAAAAATACGCCAAAAATAACTAACATGGCCTAGAGGGCCCTACCAAAATGCACTGCGCTGGTGAGGCGAGACGGTCTAACACTGATGCAGATTCAAAATCTCAAAATCCCAGTTTTTTGTCTACTAGGCTCTCTCTCCTGATCTCTAGTACCTACGCATGGCAAAAAAGCGACGCGCTAAGCATAATGCTTAGTAGTGCCAATACAATATAAAAATGAACAAAATAATTAAAATAAGAAAATTTTACTATTTTCCTACACATAATGTGTTTTTGATAATTATTTATAATATACTTAATTTAATAGTTTTTATATTCATTATTTATTAGTAAGTTATTAGGATTTACTCTCATGCCCAAGTAACCTATACAAGTTGACTGGACTGGATAAATGGGTAAACTAGGACTGGGTATCAAGTACCATGGGTAGTCACACCATCGGTCACATAGTGTCTACTCGGTGTGCAACAGAATGGCTAACAAAACCATAATATCAATCGGGCATAAAGTCGTGTATGTCAATGAATATCAAAATGGCCAAAGGTCATTTGTAACACCCCTCACCCGACTACAGTGTAGCCGAGCAAGGCATGTTACAATCTCAACATTTTTCAATTTCATTTCTCAATCATTCATCTCATAATTCACATCTCATTCATATAACTCAATTTCATATTCATTTCCATGCATTATCTATATATTTCAAATCTGACTTCAAATCTATACAATCTCATTCATGCATAAATCACATAAGTAAAATTTTCAAATTTCCTTGATTTACATAATTTACAAAATAATTACAAAATTTCATAATTTACATGATATATAAATTAATTACATATGAAAAAGCTAATTTATTAATTTACATCACATTTATATTAATTATCTGTTCATAATCTACATTACAATGCAATATCTAGCATTTTATACAAAATATAAAATTTGATCTACATGGGCCCTATCTACATGCATAGGTGACAAGCGTTGACACTAAAATTTTTAGTATTGAAACAATTCCATCAGTGGTGCAATAATATAGCAAGAAGATAAAATATACAAATAAAGAAAGAACGAAGCATAATTTGAATATTTAAGAATCAATTTAATTTAATACAATGTGTCTAATATTAATTATCTTTTGTTCTAATTTGTTCCACTTAATTCCTAAATTGATAATGTACAATATACATAATTAATAAAAATACTCAATTAAATTTATGATTATATTATCATGTAAGTCACATTTGAAATATTTATGTATGGTATACTTTTCTTTGCTAATCGTGTCGCATTTTCTCTATACTTGCTAGGTTGTTTTAGATTATCTCATAATAAGTAAATTTTAATATTCATTTTGATTCTTTCTAATAAATAACTATTCTAATTTATTTTAGGTCATCTCACTCATTTATTTTATTTGATTTCTAATATTTTAAATTGCTAATATTCTTAACTTATCTCAATAAATACCAACCATGTAATGGCTAAAAAGCCATGATAACACATAATCGGGCATAAAAGCCATGAATGCATAAAGCCATGAATGTGGGCATAAAGCCATGAATACGGGCATAAAGGCATGAATCATAAAGCCTGCTAAAACAATACCCTATTGGCATGCCAAACTATCAATCGACACACATGTCTAGGCAATACAAGGGCATATAATATCATTAAATATTAATATATTGTGTTTTATGAGTTTATTATTTCATGATAAATTTCAATTATAATTCATACATTCATTTGATCATTTATATGATCACAATTCACATCAATTATCCTTTTATACCATTGTACTCAAAATGCTTCTCCTCTCTACAATAATGAGAACTAATGTCTCATTCATGCATTAATATAGTTCCTTTATTCATTCATTATGTTATTCATATTAATCACAATTCTAAACAATGGTTTACATGTGCCATTGTATTCAAAACATTTTTGCTTTTCTCATTTATACATTCAAGAATCTACTTATGTAATTTCAAATTTTATATTTCCAGTTGAGTTATTAATATTTTATGAATTCCATTTGTGATGGGCATATAAGCCCTAACTATCTATTCACATCAGTTAGGTGACTATTTTTTCATGTTTCAAGTAATCCATAAACATTTCATGGATTTCAAATTTATGGCCTTAATTTCTTTTTAACAAATTTGACTAGGATGCATAGTCTACATTTGTCATACAATTCTAAGCATTTAAGCTTAGAATTGGTTCTAGGTCTTCATCTTAATTTACTAATCATTTTGATTACTATTCCCTTACTAGTCAACCAAAATGTTGACTTTTTCATACTTAATAGATATATTAATTCTAATTACACCAAGATCCCACATTTTGAGTTTTACCTTCACTAGTATTAATTGTCAATTGCAATTTAAAGTTCCCTAGATGCATTTCTAAATTTTCATACCTTAATTTGTTCTACCAATCTAGTTATTGTACTTTGTGTCTTTGTATTACTATTCATATTACTATTCACTCAAATTGTTGACTTTTTAATACATAATAAATTTATTGAATCTAAGTTCTCAAAGATACCACATTTTGCATTTCAAATTTGTTGGTATTGGTTGCCAATACCATTTCCAAGCTTATTGGATACTTTTGAATTCTTCAAGTTTTGGTGTCACTATTCACCTCATTGGTCAACAAAAATGTTGACTTTTGGATAGAAAATAGGTACATGGGTTTTGGCATTCCCAATATGCCACATTTTGCATTTAAAACTTGTTAGAATTGATCACCAAATCCATTTCCAAACTTAGCACTAAAGGGCAGAATTTTCAGTTTTTGTACCATAAGTTTACTGTTCTATTAGGGACTGTTACAGTGGAAATTTGAGGAAATTGTAAACAAGAAAGTTGTTCCTTATTTTGTCTAGTTGAATTTCCTTTTTTGAATCACTCCATTTGGAGTTTTTTAGCTCCAGATATGGTCTAAAAACCACAGCTGGCCGGATTTCCAAAACTGCAGAGTTACCATATCTACAGTAACATGAACAGTAACTGTGATTGCATTTTTGAATTGGTTATTGCCATAATTTGGGGTAGGTTTCTTCATGAAAGTTGTTTTTCTATGTCGTAACTTGTTGCTGTAAAAATTTCAGGTCAATTGACCATTTCTACAGTGAGTTATGGCTAAATGAATAGTTACTGTTTATTTGGTCATTTTATCCGGATTGGAGCCAACTTTTGGTCCACTTGCTTTGGTCTTTTGGGCATGGTTTCTTCAGAAAAAATGTGCCATTATAAGTCTAGTTTCATGTCCAATTGGCCAAACACCAATTGGACCAACACAGCCAATGATATGGCAGTCCAAACAGGCTGGACTCACAGCCTCATTTCTGCTGTCTTTGGGAAGCCTTCCCATTTCACTTTGCCATGCATTAGCTCACTTCAAATTATGATTAACTTCCCTTAAATGGTCACTAATTGACCATTAGAATGTCCATTAATCATTTCATAAGCCAAGTCCACATTTTACTCCCAAAACCCTAGCTCAAATTCATGGTTCACACAACACACACCAATTAAACATACTAATCACACTTCTCATCATAATCAAGCAAGTTATCCATTTTATTTACAATAAAACACTTCAAATCCTACTCCTACACAAGCTGGCTGGATTCTTAGTCTAACATATATCCATCAATTTCATCATTTATCATGTAATTCTAGTATAACTCACTTTATTTTCATCATTTATCATGTAATTCTAGTGTAATTTACTTTATTTTCATCATTATAAGAGGAAGAAATAAGAATTTAGCACTAACCTTAGGAGGGCAGAATTTTCCCTTGTAAATTCCTCACTTTCTTTTGTTTTCTTGGCTGCCAAACACCTTCCCAAGAGGTAAGGATAATTTTTAATGAAGAGACTTAAGGTTTAGTGGTGAGAATTC
The DNA here is from genome assembly GCF_030052815.1 of Hevea brasiliensis. Lineage (NCBI taxonomy): Eukaryota > Viridiplantae > Streptophyta > Magnoliopsida > Malpighiales > Euphorbiaceae > Hevea > Hevea brasiliensis. The sequence goes on along the minus strand of NC_079495.1, from coordinate 35,020,925 downwards.
AAGGTTTGGAAGAGAGAAAATGAAATGAATTTTAATGGAGGAAGAAAAAGTTCACGTCTAAAATTGGGAAGAAGAAGAAAGCTGCATTTTTCATTCATTTTCTACCCATTTTATTGATTTTAAATGGGTTATAGCCATGTGTCAACACTTGAGTGGGTGAAGGCACACTAATGACATCATGTGATGTCATAAATTCCCATTTAATTCATTTTTTTTTCTTTTCTTTTCTACTCATTTTCAATTCAATTTTTAGTGATATTTATTCACATTTTATGTCATAATAATTATTTACTTAACTGGACAAAAAATCACCAAATGACCAAAATGCGATTGAAAAATTTTTCTAGGTATTTTCTTGGCATTCTAATACCATAGGAACCTCAATTACCCTTCTCTGTAGACCCAAAAATTATTTTATAAATTTTCATTTAACTTGGTTGTATTTTATTTCTAAAATTTTTACTAAATTTTTCTTATTAATATTTAATTTAATTATGGTCCATCACTTTATTTTAAATATTTTAGGGTGTTACATCATAAATCACGAAATGGCACGAACCCATAGGCAGTACTATAGTCAAAACCCTATTGGCATGCCAACCTATCCAAACCAACCATAACTAGGCATATATGGTCATATTTGCAATTTAGGTTTTGGTTCTTTGCATTTTGTGATCTAGTGATTACTATTCACATTACTATTCATGTAAATTTTAACTATTTTATAAATAATAGGAATACAAATTCTAAATTCAAGATAGTACCACATTTTGGGTTATAAATTTTTTGGCATTAGTTGCCAATTACAATTCAACTCTTCCTAGAAGCATTTCTACAAATTTAGTTTTTGTTACCTAAGTTTACTATTCTATTGAACCAATCTACAATGGGATTTTGGCTAACCTTTCTTCACCAAAGTTGTTCCTTAATGTCTCTACTTTAATTCCCTTTTTGAATCACTCTATTTAGAGTTTTGTAGATCAAGTTATGACATTTTTAACATAACTAGCCGGATTGGTTAGTGTCCAAAATTTTCTGTGCAGTTTAGTTCTAGTAGTTTTGATGGGCTAACTTTGGTTAGAAATTTGACTAGGTTATTGTCAGAATTTGGGTTTCTATTCTTAATGATAGTTGTTATACTATGTCTAATATTTCCATAGGTTCAAGAATCAGGTCATTATGACCTTCCTAGAGTGAGTTATGGCCATTTGAACAATCACTGTTCATATGGTCATTTTTCCAAGTCTAGGTTTTGGTTACCCAGATTCAAGCCAATTTTAGGTCACTTTGTGTTGGTTTTCTAGGCAGGGTCTCTTCATGAAAAATGTGGCATTATGTTCCTATTTTCACCTCCAATTTCCCTTACACCAATTAAAACTACACAATTCAACTTATGGCTACCCAAACCCACTGAACTCAGAGTCCAGAATTTCCAGCACAAAGGGCAGCGCATCCAATTCCCAATTCAATGCCACAACCAATTCCATTTTAAGGTCAAACTACATCAAATGGCGACTAATTGACCTTAATAACACTAATCATCAACAATTTGGCAAAACCCTAATTTTGGCTCAAAACCCTAATTCCTCATGTCTCAATCTCCTACCACTTATAGAAATTGATGTTATATTCTATATATACTCATCAAGATCATCACTAATCAACTTTAATTTAATTGATATTCATCATAACCCTCCCCTACTCATGGCTGCCAAAATTCATGGGTGGTCTAACGTATATATTTTTCTTCAATTTCAACAAATTCTAGTGCAATTTAAGTTCCTAACAATGAATAAAGGGAGAGAGAAGTGAGAATTGGCACTAACCTCTCTTGCCTCAAGTGTGAGATTGCCTAAACTTCACTTTCCTTCACTTTCTTGGCTACCAAATACCTTAGCAAGGGTCTAGAATAATTTTTAATGTTGGGATTTAGGGGAAATATGGTGAGAAGAGTGTGAAAATTGAATTAAAGAAATGAAAATGGAGGTAGGCTTCCATGGAAGTGGTTCGGCCACTATGGAGAAAGGAAGAAGATGATGGAAATTTTGGTTTATTTCTTTCCTTATTGTCTTTTATACTTAGGCTTGTCTAATTTTGATTGGCTAGAAAATTTTAATTACATCATCTTTACATCATGCACATGTAATAATTCTAATTAAATTTCATTTTGTTTTATTTTCTTTTCTTCTTTCTTTTACTCATTTTTAATTAAATTTTCATCAATATTTATTCATATTAGATGTTAGTCACTAGAACAGTAGAATGTACAGACTACCTAAAGTGAGGGTGTTACACTAATTATACCCAAATGATGCTGGTGAATTTTCAAAACCAAATTCAAACTCTAACCCCACGTTTCAATAATTTCCCCCAAATTTAACAATTATGCCAATTTGCAAACTCAAGTATATCATAATTCTCAACAGTGGGGCAGCACGCTAATCATCAAATTTCAATTCCCATAAGCTATCAAACATGCTAATACTCAATTTTAGATCATTAAACTTCAACTACTCTTAAATCACAACATAGTGCAATAGGCTCAACATGCTTGATATTATGCAAGAATCAAAGAAATTAGCTAGCATAAGATAGTATAAGCTAGAATATTGATTAAACCCTAAGACAAAACTAAAATCAAAGAAAAATTTAAAGAAATTTCTTTAAAACCCTAGGTGACGATTTCGAGCAGCAAGTATTTAAAAATAAAAATGAAAATCAAATACTTTAAGGATGCTAATATAGGCTTTGGTCACGAAAACATTCATGGAAGATGAAGAAAAATAAAACCCTAGAAATGTCTTCTTTAGCTAAATGCCTTAGAAGCTTAAACCAAATAGAAAAATCAGCTTAAGGAAGATAAAAAATGAAGGATACTTACTTGATTTGATACCCTAATGCCCTGATACCAATATGATAGGAGCACACGTAGACACACCCATGAATGCAAACCTCTAATGGTAGCTAAGGATTGCAACATCAATTAAGCATTTCTTTGAACAAAATAAAATACAATCTCTATGTGAAAAAGAAGCACCAGAATATATATTCAAAGAAAAGATCAAGTGTCAACACAATAACCCAACTTGTGGGAGATTACATTAATCATCAAGTAAAATAGGCAAGTGATCAAGTTGCCTAAGTTCTAGTTCTCTTAGAAACTAGCAAGAACAAGCTCAAATACTCTCTCTAATGGAGGCTCTCATGTTCGGCTGTAATGGACTAAAGGAAGAAGATGATGTTTTCTTCCTTTTATACTTAGGGCTTAAACATAAGCTTAAAATGTCAAGATAAGATCTACACATAATTATGCCATGTTGGCAACCCTAAACAAGAATAGTAAGTGCATTAATTACAAAGACAAAAGGTGACAGCAACATTAATTATAAAAATATAATGTGGCAATAGCTTATTCTTCTTTATGGTAGAAAATGGGGCCCACAACATTAAAAGGTGACCTCCTTTACACCATGGCCGAATGGCATGAAGACACTTGGTATAAAGGAAGCTCTTCCAAATTCAAATGGTTTAATTGTGGCCCTCTATGTGGTGTGAGCTATGGGGACTTCAAGGTGGCTACCACATGTGCTCCATGGTGGCATGAGGAATGTCCAATGTGGCTGCTGACATGACTGGTGATGTGGCAATGGTGGCTGGTGATGTGGCAGTGGTGGCGCCAACTTGGCACATGGTGATCCACTTGGATTCTTTGAGCCAACAAGATAGGTCTTCCTTATGCACCTCCTCTCCTAAGCTAAAAGACCGTTTATGGTCCATGAGCATGCTTTGAAGTTGCTTGGCTCTTGATCTAGTGATTGCCCCTTTGAAGGGTAGTGGTGCTCCATGATGTTTCTCATCAAGATTTGTCTATAGATTTTATTTTAGGCTTACCTAGGACAAAGAGGGGACATGATAGTTTGCTTGTTATGATGGATCGTTTCTCCAAAATGGCACACTTCATTCCATGCTATAAAATTGATGATGCCATTTATGTTGCTAATTTTTTCTTTATGAAAGTTGTGAGATTGCATGGCATTCCTAGGACAATTGTGAGTGATAGGGACATTAAGTTCCTAAGTCATTTTTGGAGAGCATTTGAGGAAAATTAAGGACAAAGCTGTGCTTCTCCACCACTTGCCATCCACAAATGAATGGGTGATAAGTGCATAATTTATTAATTTTACTTCCATCACATTTAGTCTTTTTAATGTGTTTTTATGTTAAATTTCATTGGTTAAGTATAGTTATCTATTAGGCATATGTTTAGAGAGTTGTTGAAATAATTGTGTTAAATGGAGAAATTTGACTCTTGCTGTATTTTTCAGGGTTTTGGTGAAGTTCCGGAGCAATATAGTGTGGAAGGAAGCTTGAAAAGGTCGAAGGATTGAGAAGCGTGGTTGATGTGAAGTACACGGGCCATGTAACTTGACCCGTGTAAATCTTAGAGACCCATGTAACATTCTGCCCGAAGGAATCTAGAGAATCGAGGAAGAAAAAAAGTACATGGGCCGTGTAAATTGACCCGTGTAAATCCTGGAGACCCGTGTAACTTTCTGTGCCCATGCAAAACATGCCCATTCAGCTCCAGTAAGTTATATGGCCCTAGGCCGTGTAGTGATACACGAGCCGTGTAGTGATACATGGGCTGTGTATCCGTCGACAGTCAGATTCCTGATTTTGCTCTAGTTGTAATTTCTGACAGAGACTCTAAAAAAACCTAACCCTAGACCATTTATTATAAATAGAAGAGATAACAGCCAACTAATAGAGATATGGAGACGCTTCCAAAATCATTCAGCAACCTCTCCATTCATCTTTTAGAAATTCTTTCTTATTTTTCTGCAAGCCATGAGTGGCTAAGTTTTTAATTCAGTTGAAGGGATTCAAGTTCTTTGGCTTGATTTGTGAGATCAAGTTCTTAATTTAATTTATGTCTTTTTGAATATCTATTGTTTTCTAATTTATTTGTCTTTGATCTATTGAATGATTTGCTAAAAAGGCCTATTAACTGATTGTTTGATGAGATCAATTGCTAGTTCATCTTCATAATTCATAATTATTGTGTAAGATTGAATATAAGTAGTAATTAGATTTTATTGATTATGATCCCAATTTTCGATAATAACCTAAGGAAACAATAGGGTGGATTAAATGATTTATGCTTCATAAATTGCTATTCAGCTTAACTACTTCTTTTTCTTATAGCAGTTATTAATTTGATGAGGATTGCTTAATACCAACTAAGTTAATAATTAGAGTCAATAAGAGTGCTAGGCTCGAATTGATGAGTATAGGGAAGTCAGGGGTTTACCTCGCTGTTTGGTAAATTTACGTTAATTATTTAATAAGAGATAATTATATTTCTTTTGTCTATGATCAGATCAATGCATTGGAATGCGAATTACCTTGGACTGAAGTTTGTTTAAATTGAGATTTTCATATTTAGTTCTTGAATCTCTGCTTTCTTCTGATTTTGTGTTACAAAACCTCCCAATCTTTGTTTAATCCGTTTCCCATTAAACAAGTGCATGAAAATCCAATAATTTAGTTTCTAGAGTTCGACCTGGATTTACCATTTGCTACTGAAAATATTTTATAGTTGGTAATTTCAATTAATTTAATTTCTGGTGGATTTGACACCCATCAATAATTTTGGCGCCATTTTCGGGGACTGAAGTTGATTTGATTTTGTGTGTTTTGGTGTTAGATATTTTGTTAATAATTTTGTTTGTGAGTTTTTGCTATTTTCAGGTTTTTTCAAAAGAAAAAAAAATTAAAAAAAAATTATGGTGTTACTATTCATTGTTACTATTCATTAAGGATTTTGGTTGAATTTGGAGGGTGGCCCATACCTATTTTGAAGGAAACGACACTCTAATCTAGACCAATCAATCCATAGGATTCCTTGGCCCCACCCTCTTGAGGCTAAATTCCATTGTTTTCTAGGGTTTTGAGGCATTTTTCTATTTTTATTTTGATTTCTTTTTGTTTATGACAAGAACTTCTCAATCTGGTGAGTTTATCTTTGATCGAGAAGTAGAAAAAATAGCTAAACAGTTGAGAAAATTGGCTAAGCAAGGTAGGCTAGTTTCGAGTACATCTGAAGGAGTCCAATCTCCAAGGGAGTTAAGTTTAGATTCGGATTCAGAGTCAAATTCTGAAAACAAAACCATGGCTGCAAGGACTTTGAAAGAGTTGGCTGCTCCTGATCTAAACCAACAGCCTTTGTGTATTCAATACCCTGTTTTAAATATTGCTTTTGAGTTGAAATCTAGACTAATCCATTTGTTACCTAAGTTTCATGGTCTTGCAAGTGAGGATCCGCATAAGCATTTAAAAGAATTTCATGTTGTGTGTTCTAGCATGAAACCTCAAGGAGTTTTAGAGGATGAGATCAAGCTTCAAGCTTTCCCTTTCTCACTGGAGGGCACAGTTAAGGATTGGTTGTATTACCTTCCTTCTGAATCTGTCAACTCATGGAATGGGATGAAGCAGATATTTTTGGAGAAGTATTTTCCTGCTTCCCATGCTGCTAACATACGAAAAGAAATTTGTGGCATCTGGCAGTACAATGGAGAGAGCTTGTATGAGTATTGGGAGAGATTTAATAAACTGTGTGCAAGCTGTCCCCATCATCAAATAAGTGAGCAGCTATTAATTTAGTATCTTTATGAGGGACTTCTACCAATGGACCACAGTATGATAGATGCTGCTAGTGGAGGAGCTTTGGTTGACAAGACACCAAAAGAGGCAAAGAGGTTGATTGCTAACATGGCAGCAAATTCTCAATAGTTTGGAATGAGAATGGATCACACACCTATGAAGGTTAATGAAGTAAGTACATCTAACCTTGAGAAACAAATTTCTGATTTAACTTCTTTGGTGAGACAGTTGGCTGTAGGGAACATGCAAACTACTAAGGCATGTGGAATTTGTTCGGGTTCGGGTCATGCTACTGATATGTGTCCTGCGTTACAAGAGGATGAATCAATGCAACATGCTAATGTAGTAGAACATTATGGATAGCCATAACGCAGGTATGATCCCTATTCGAATACTTATAATCTAGGATGGTGAGATCATCCCAATCTGAGTTATGGGAATCAACTGGTGCAAAACCGATAGTAGCAGTAAAGACCACAAGTGAATCAACCACAACCGCCTCCACCTCCACCTCCCTCAAATCAAGGTATGTCACCTGCTGAAATTGTTAAGGCTTTGGCTAACAATACCCAACAGTTTCAACAGGAGACCAGAAATAGCATTCAAAATATAGAGAGGTAGATTGGTCAGCTAGCTTCATCTATGAGTAAGCTGGAAGCTCAAGGTTCTGGAAAGCTCCCATCACAAACAGTTATGAATCCTAGAGAAAATGCAAGTGCGATACTGTTACGGAGTGGGAAAGAAGTTGATAATCAGACTCCACATGAGCCAATGAAAAAGAATATATATATATATATATATATATATATATATATATATATATATATATATAACTGTGACAAGAGAGAAGTACCAATTTCAAATATAAAATAAAAAAAAGGGCATTCCTACCTCCCCTAAGATTTGCAAAGAGCTATAATTATTGTGCCTTGATAAATTAGCCTTGTGTTTTCTTGATAAATTAGCCAAGTGTTTTGGTATGTATTGACTTAAAATTTCAAGGAACTCTAATTGTGTGAGCTTAATTGATGTCAAGCCTTTTGTTTTATGTTGGAAAATTATTTATAAATTGGTATGGTATTGATGGAATTTATTATGATGGTTATTACCTTACTTGTCTCTTCTTTCAAACTTTTAATCTTTTGTTAGAGAATGTTATGATAGGGTGAAGTTAAGGAACTTCTAAGTGGAGTTAATTGAGAATTTAAGTCATGCTTGAGGACAAGCATGGAATAAGTATGGGGGAATTTGATAAGTGCATAATTTATTAATTTTACCCCCATCACATTTAGTGTTTTTAATGTGTTTTTATGTTAAATTACGTTGGTTTAGTTATCTATTAGGCATATGTTTATAGAGTTATTGAAATAATTGTATTAAATGGAGAAATTTGACTCTTGCTATATTTTTCAGGGTTTTGGTGAAGTTTCGGAATAATATAGTGTGGAAGGAAGCTTGGAAAGGTCGAGGGACTGAGAAGTGTAACACCCTAGGCAAATCCCACATCGGAAAAACACGGGAGAGATGCTGGGTTTATAAGTTAGTGGTTCGTAACCCCTAATGATGCGTTTTAAAACCGTGAGGGCTTTAGCCTAGAGCGGACAATATCACTAGTGGGCCGAGCCGTTACATTTGTGGTATCAGAGCGGACAATATCACCAGTGGGCTGGGCCATTACATTTGTGGTATCAGAGCTGCTCCGTGTGCAACCTTAAACGATGGTGGGGCAAACCTCAGTAAGGACGCTGTGTCCCATAAGGGGGGTGGATTGTAACACCCTAGGCAAATCCCACATCGGCAAAACACGGGAGAGATGCTGGGTTTATAAGTTGGTGGTTCGTAACCCTTAATGACGCGTTTTAAAACCGTGAGGGCTTTAGCCCAGAAAGGACAATATCACTAGTGGGCCGGGTCGTTACAAGAAGCGTGGTTGATGCGAAGTACATAGGCCATGTAACTTAACTCGTGTAAATCTTAAAGACCCATGTAACATTCTACCAGAAGGAATCCAGAGAACCAGGGAAGAAACAAAGTACACGGGCGGTGTAAATTGACCCGTGTAAATCCTGGAGACCCGTGTAACTTTCTGTGCCCATGCGAAACATGCCCATTCAGCTTCAGTAAGTTACACGGCCCTAGGCCGTGTAGTGATACACGAGTCGTGTATCTATCGATAGTCAGATTCCTAATTTCGCTCCAGTTGCGATTTCTGACAAAGACTCTAGAAAAACTTAACCCTAGACCATTTATCATAAGTAGAAGAGATAGCAGCTGACTCATAGAGATATGGAGACACCTCCAAAATCATTCAGCAATCTCTCCATTCATCTTTTAGAAATTCTTCTTTATTTTTTTGTAAGCCATGAGTGGCTAAGTTTTTAATTCAGTTCAAAGGATTCAAGTTCTTTGGCTTGATTTGTGAGACCAGGTACTTAATTTAATTTATGTCTTTTTGAATATCTATTGTTTTCTGATTTATTTGTCTTTGATCTATTGAATGATTTGCTAAAAAGGCCTACTAACTGATTGTTTGATGAGATCAATTGCTAGTTCATCTTCATAATTCATAATTATTATGTAAGATTGAACATAAGTAGTAATTAGATTTTATTGATTATGATCCCAGTTTTCGATAATAACCTAAGGAAACAATAAAGTGGATTAAATGATTTATGCTTCATAAATTGCTATTCAGCTTAACTACTTCCTTTTCTTAAAGCAGTTATTAATTTGATGAGGATTGCTTAATACCAACTTAGTTAATAATTACAGTCAATAAGAGTGTTGGGCTCGAATTGATGAGTATAGGGAAGTCAGGGGTTTACCTCACTGTTTGGTAAATCTATGTTAAGTATTCAATAAGAGATAATTATATTTCTTTTGTTTATGATCAAATCAATGCATTGGAATGCGAATAACCTTGGACTGAAGTTTGTTTAAATTGAAACTTTCATATTTAGTTCTTGAATCTCTACTTTCTTCTGATTTTGTGTTACAAAACCCCCCAATCTTTGTTTATTCCGTTTCCCATTACACAAGTGCACGAAAATCCAATAATTTAGTCTCTAGGGTTTGACCTGGATTTACCATTTGCTACTGAAAATATTTTATAGTTAGTAATTTCAGTTAATTTAATTTCTGGTGGATTCGATACCCATCAATGGGCAAATAGAAATGGTCAATAGAACCGTGGGCACTCTTCTTCATGTCATGATCAAGCAAAACTTGAAAGCTTGGGAAGAATGCATACCATTCATAGAATTTGCATATAATAGGTCCATGCATTCATCTACTGGTTTTTCACCCTTTGAGCTTGTTTATGGTTTTAATTCACTAACTCCATTAAATTTGTTACCTTTACTAACCAATGAACTTATTAGTTTGGATGGTTAAAAAAAAGCTAAAATGGTAAAGCAATTGCATCAAAAAGCAAAGTAGCAAATGGAGAAGGTAAATGAAAGAAGGGCAGCCCAAGCTAACAAGGGAAGAAAGAAGATGGTGTTCCAACTAGGTGATCTTGTATGGGTCCATTTGAGGAAGGAGAGGTTTCCTACACAAAGGAAATCAAAACTTCAGCCTGCTAGAGAGGATTAATAACAATGGATATAAGACCAATCTTCTAGGTGATTATGGTGTAAATGCTATATTTAATGTGACTGATCTTGCTCCTTTCTATGCAAATAATGAAAATTTGAGGACGAATTCTTTTAAAGAGGGAGAGGATGATGTGGAACCGGTTGCAGCCATACCATACCAAGGGCCTATCACTCCACCCATAACAAAGAAACTTAAAGGATTAGTGTCCAAGCACATGTCTATGCTCAATTTGATGGATACTTTCAGCTTTGAAAACAATTAGAGCAAAAACGCTATTTTGGTGTAAGTGGCTGAACCACACTTAGGGAATGGAGCCGATTCGGTTCAAGGGAGCTGAGTCAAATGTGGGAGAGCTTCTTCACACATTTGGCACATGTTCTACCTACCTAGGATGTGCATAGTTTGGTCCAAAGAGCAAAGAAAGGATAGTTTAATCTTTTGTCCAACCTAGCGCCCAAATAAGGAAAAAGCTGGAATTCTATTTTTGGTAAAGCTAAAAAGAAGTTAGATATGATCCAGCTACATTTTCTGAACTAAAAATTGACTTTTCCTCATTTGTTTGAATTAATATTCCTTAAATAGGTGTATGTAAGTTTATTATCGATAGCTAAGACATATCCCTTGGTTATTATTTTGCATTAGCTGAACCTTGTTAGTAGTATGCCCTAGAGCATATCATTTAGTATGTATCTTGTACATATTTTTAATAATAAAAGGCATTTCCACTTTTCCGTTTACATAATATATTTATGTGTAATAGAAAAGGTCCATTGATATTTTGTTAGAAATATTATTCTTAAGTTGTTAAGAATATGAGTGACAATATTTCTAGCACAAAGTATCATAAATAGGTTCACAATCGAGGATACTTCATAATAAGGACATGACTTATCCAGAAAGATTGTATTCATGTTTGTTCCCAAGTTATTTATATGAGATATAAATAAGATGGAATGGTGAGTCTCATGCCATATAACAAACATGATAGGCATTTATAAATGATAAGTAGGCCGAACTAGTGACACTTATGACAAGCACATGGAGTTTACTCTTGTCAATGTTTTGTCATAAATCATATCAGTGCATATAATCTTTAGACCTGAGATAGCACAGTTATCTTGTATATAGGTAGTTTGAGTTTGATACTGCTTTCATACTTGTACTATGTATGGGTATATGGGCATGTGTTGGCTCCTGCTAGTTATATATGGAGGTAGGTGTTGATCAAGAAGGAATCTGTTCCTCTAAGTAAATAGAGATAAAATCCTATGTTCATTTAATTGTTCTTGATGTTTCAAGTTCTGGCCAGACAGATAGATTTATTGAAAAGAGTTTACGATGAGAAAATCTTTTAATCAAGAACTGGAATTAAAAGAGAACATAATATTCATACCAAATGGAGTTTGACATAAACCATGACTCAAATTGAGTTGGGATTTTGTAGAGAGATTCTAGTGCATGGTAACATATGATTATAGGTTCATTTAAGGTAAATCTTATTACTAATTGGGTGGCCATGGCATGCTATGCTAGGTGTTAACCATGGTCTATGAGGTTCATAAAATGATTTAGAGAAATCATTTATGGTAAGAAAGAGTTCGATGATATTAAGAGTTGATATCATGTCTCATTGCCAATTAGTGATGAGCCTAGTAAGTCACACACATACACAAGTTATCACCTATTTAAATATGATTTAATTAATTAATTAAAGAGTTTAATTGATTAATTAAATAGATTTGGTTTGCAATAAAATTGCAAAGTCCCTAGCATGACTTGAAACCAAATCTAGATTATTGGATGTGTAGTATAAATTAAATTTATATTTAAAGTGTTTAAATATGAATTTAATTGATGAGAAATTAATTAATAGAGATTAATTAATTAAATTATATTTGATATAAATTAATTAGAAGAAGAAAATAATTATTTTGGGTTAAGAACTCAAAATTAAGACACAGGGGCATTTTGGTCATTTTGCAGTGTGACACGTGGCACCATGAGATGGTGACACATGGCATAACACATAAGCTTGCCAAATATTTTTAATCATGTAAGATGATTAAAATAAAGATTAAATATAGGTTTGACACTTGGCACAATGTGATTGGGTCACTTAAACCTAGAGCTAATCAAAAGGTGACATGTGGCTAGGGTTTAATGTGTTAACCTAGCTATTTAAGTGGGGTTATAAAAAGAAAACATAACCAGCAGCCTCTCCTCTCATATGTCACGCCACTTTGAGCCTCTCCAGCTATTTCTCTTCATCTCTCATCAATTCAAAGAGATTAGCCATCAATCTCTTGAATTAAGAACACTAGAAATTGTTTCTAGTGTCCTGTTTGCATCTCTAATCTCTTAAAAGGCAGAACTTGAATTTCTAATTAATAGAAAAGGCTTTAGAAGCTGTTCAAGGGCTGCCATAGGTGTTCTTGGTGTGGACAAGCTAGAGGGACAACATCTGTGTCCTCAAGACGAATCTCAAAGGCAGACATACTGCGGCACATCAAGAGGTTAGTGTAATCGTTCTTGATTTAATCTAGGGTTCTAAAATTAATCTGATTAATTTTAAAATCTTAAATGGCAAATACAGATCCAAAAACATATTAAAAGAGTTTTAATATGTTGTTTATCATTGAAATCAAATAGATAAAAATAAATCTTGCATGGTGCTTGTGACCCTAGGTGAAAATTTTTGAATTCAATGGTATAATCTTGTGTTTTTTCACGCTTCCGTTCCTACAAATGGTATCAGAGCCACTATATTTGCCATTTAGATTGTTGATTATATAATTTAATAGTGTGTTTGATCAAGGAGGTCAAGAGCATTGGTGGGACCAGTGGGAGGAATTCAATATCAAGTGTTGATTATGTACTCCTTCAGCAACTCTTGTAAAATGAATGAATGAAATGCACCTAGGAATGCCCTGATTCAATTCTTGGTGGCTCAGAATTGAATCCCTTAGAAAGTCCATGATCATACCATATTTACTGCTTATCCATGAATGCATGAGATGTATGGGAATGTATGCAATTATATGATATATGCATGCTAAATGGATAATGTGCAAAGTGAGACCTTAATAGTAATTAGGATGGCTATAAAATCTTCCAAACAAATGATTAAGTTGGAAATGCTATAATTAAAGTAATTATAACATAAGCCCTCCATTGGGGCAATTATTTTAAGAAATTTTAAATAGTTGCATGAGATGCAATTAATTTAAGAGATTTTCTTAAGAACAATTGTTAAGCATGAGATGTTGTAAATATGTAAATGGTTTGGTGGCCAATATTGGATGTACCTGAGGACATTAAAATTATTTGCATAATTACTGGCTCAATGGGATCAACTTAACTAATGCAAGATAAGTCAATATTGGATGTACCGAGATTTTGAGCATTAGGGGCTAGTAAAGGATTGAACCTCACATGAGATGTGATGGGCAAGGAGTTGCTCACTTATAGTTTATTGTAATTCCAATAATGGATGTACGAGGATGATCAATAGAATTATAAGAATTCAATCACCCACTAGAAATCCATCCAACTAGGATTTCCGTTTTCTACTTTGGAAGTGTAGGATTCGCTAAGTTAGTGGGAGGACCAATTTGATTAAAAGACCATAATCATTTTGGTTAATTACATGATACATTTACTAATTAATCTGGTTATTTTCTGATTAATTTTACGATAAAAATGAGCACAAAACAACCACCACCATCCAATATCCTTGCAAGCATACTTGATCACAACAGTTGTGGGACCTAATCATGCGATTGGCTAAGAAATTTGAAACTTGTCTGAACCTTGAACATATAGGATATGTTCTATATTCAAATGTTCTGGTCCCTTACCTCCAGGCCACACAAGAGGAACATGATACTTTGGACAAGTGGAAGGAGCATGATATGAGAGCTAAGTGTTACATGCTTGCTTCCATGAGTAATGAGTTCTGAAGCAACATGAGAACATGCAGAGTGCTAGTGAGATCCTCCTTCACCTACAAGAGTTGTATGGTGAGCACAAAGAGAATGCTAGGTATGAGATATCTAAGCTTATTCCGTATGAGGATGTCCGAGGGACAGAATGTTGGGGATCATGTCCACAAGATGATTGGTGATTGAGCGGTTGGAACATCTTGACTTCAACATGGATTTCCAACTACAAACGGATTTGATCCTTGATCCCTTCACGAGTCTTTTGGGAATTTTGTGACAAATTTCCATATGACTAAACAGAATGCACCTTAGTGAATTACTCAACATGCTGGTTATTGCCCAAAAGAATATGCCAGCAATAAAGGAAAAGAGGTAGCTTTGTTGCATCTTCTTACTGGAAAGTCCAACAAGAAGAAAGGCAATAAGAAAAAGAAACCTCGATTCTGGTCCTTCCAAGAAAATAGCTAAGCAGAAAAGGAAGACTAAAGGCGATGAAGGCAAAGGAAAGTGTTTCCATTGCCAAAGGATGGGCCTTTGGAAAAGGAACCGCGGAGTATCTTGCTTCTCTGAAGGACAAGAAGGATACACCTTCGGAAGGTATGTCCATATCTTGTTATTTAGATTCGATGATACTTATAGTTCATCTACGACTTGGGTTTTAGATATCGGTGCAGTTCTCACATTTCTAATGATATGGGAACTAGCAAACAAGAGCGACTTGCATTCTCAAGATATTAGAGTCGGATTGGCAATGGCTCAATGTTTGAAGCTTTAGCCATAGGATCTAAATCTTTTACATGTTTCAACATGTTTTGTGTTTGGATAATATTTTATATGTACTGATGCTTTTAAGAACATCATTTCTATATCTAGTTTGACTACAAATGCCTATTAATTTCAGTTAACAGATGAAGTTTGCAATATTTATTTTCTAAATAAATATTTTGGTTCGGTTAATATGAATGATGGTCTTTATTATATGGATAATAATGACAAACACAAAATGAATGCAAGTGATCTAAAAGAATACAATGCCATGGTGAAAACCAACTCAAGTTCAAAATATATTTGGCACTTAAGGTTATGTCATGTTGCAGAAGATAGGATTGCAAAATTGGAGAAAATGGGGATTCTATCCTCATTGGGCTCTGAGCCTACTCCAACTTGTGAATCTTGCCTTCAAGGCAAAATGACTAGATCACCCTTTGTTGGACAAGGGCTAAGAGCTGAAAATATTTTGGAACTAATACATAGTGATGTATGTGGTCCGTTTAAAGAAATGGCTAGAGGGTTCTTTCATTATTTTATTACCTTTACTGATGATAAATCAAGGTTTGGGTATTTGTATTTGATGAAATACAAACATGAATAATTTGAAAAGTTAAAAGAATTTAAATCTGAAGTAGAAAATCAAACAGGAAAAAATATTAAAGCTCTTCAATCAGATCGTGGAGGTGAATATTTGAGTACTGAATTTGATGAATACTTTAGAGAGTATGGCATTGTTTCTCGGTGACTCCTCCAGAACGCCACAAATTGAATGGTGTATCTGAAGGAGAAATCGTACCCTATTGGATATGGTACGTAGTATGATGAGCTATCTTGATATGCCAATCTCCTTTTGGGGATTTGCATTAGAATCGACTTTATATATTCGAATAGGATTCCATCAAAATCAGTTTCTTCCACACCTTATGAGATATGGCATGGAAGAAAACCAAGTCTTAAGCATGTTAAGATTTGGGGTTGTCCACTTATATCAAAAAGTGAACAACGATAAATTGGAGACCGGATCGGAAAAGGTCGATTTGTTGGATATCCAAAAGATAGTTTTGGATATTATTTTTATTTGCCTACTTCACAAAGGTTGTGATAAGTAGAGATGCCACATTTCTTGAACAACAGTTTGTTCAAGAAGGAGGCAAAGGAAGGCAAATAGAGTTAGAATTGGAGAATTCGACCAACCAGCATCGAGATGGATATAGATCCATCTAGTCAACCTATACCCATTGATGAAACATCTCTGATTGTTCCTCGTAGAACAACCGGGTATCTCACCCACGGTGAGATATGGTTTTCTTCATGAAGAAGAACAAGAGTTGTCTACTCATGAAGAAGTAGATCATGGAGATGATCCACTTACCTATGAAGAAGCTATATCAGATATAGACTCTTCAAAATGGATTGATGCTATGAAATCCGAGATTGATTCCATGTATAAGAATCAAGTTTGGGATCTTGTTGACCCACCTAAAGGTATTGTACCTATAGGGAACAAATGGGTTTTCAAGAAGAAAATTGGTTACGATGGAAAGGTAGAGACCTATAAGGCAAGGCTAGTAGCGAAAGGGTTTCGCCAAAGGCAAGGAATAGACTATGAGGAGACTTTCTACTTTGTTGCCATGCTTAAATCAATTAGGATTTTATTAGCAATATTGCATACTATGATTATGAGATTTGGCGGATGGATGTCAAAGCGACTTTTCTCAATGGATACATTGAAGAAAACATTTTCATGGAACAACCTAAGGGATTTGAATCCCAAGATGGTTCCAAGGTATGCAAGCTAAAGCGATCCATTTATGGGTTGAAACAAGCTTCGAGGAGTTGGAACATCCGTTTTGATGAAGCCATTAAATCTTTTGGTTTTATCAAAAATGAGGATGAGCCATGTGTATATAAGAAGGTTAGTGACAGTGCTATCACTTTCCTTGTCTTATATGTGGATGACATCTGTTGATGGGTAATGATACGGTATGTTGACGACTATAAAGGTATGGTTGTCAAATACATTCTCCATGAAAGACTTAGGGGAGGCAACCTATATTCTTGGGATTCGCATCTATAGAGATAGAGCGAAAAGAATAATTGGTTTATCCCAAAGTCTATACTTGGAAAAGGTGTTAAAGAGGTTTAACATGCTTGATTCCAAGAGAGGATTGTTACCAGTGAGACATGGTATCCACCTTTCTAAAGAGATGTCTCCAAAGACACACGAAGAAAGAGATAAGATGGCGAGGATTCCATATGCTTGGCTATTGGAAGTTTAATGTATGCAATGTTGTGTACTAGGCGGATATCGCATATCTCGTTAGTTTGACTAGCGGTATCAATCCAATCCAGTTTGGAACATCGGATAGTCATCAAGAATATTCTTAAGTACTTAAGAAGAACTAAGGATTTATTCTTGATTTATGGAGGTGGAGACTTGCAATTGGATGGTTATACGATTACGATTTCCAATCGATATCGATGATAGAAAGTCTACCTGGATATGTGTTCATTTGTAATGGAGGTGCGATCGGTTGGAAGAGTTCCAAGCAGAGCACGCATCGCAGATTCCACTCATCGAGTGAGTATATTCTTGCATCGATCTCGCAAAGGAAGTCGCTTTGGATAAAGAAGTTCGTGATGAACTTACATAATTCCTTCCATTGAGTCGCGTTCCATTACTTTGTGACAACAATGGAGCGATCCTCTGAGCTAAGGAACCAAGGTCTCACGAGAAATCCAAACACATAGAAAGGCGCTACCACATTATCGGAGAAATAGTTGGGCGGCGATGTAGCCATGCAGAAAATAGCATCGGTGAAAATCCGGTGATCCATTCACTAAGCCTATGTCACAGACTCAGTTAGACCGACATCTTGAGAAGATAGGTCTAAGATATTGTAATGAATGGCTCTAGTGCTAGTGGGAGATTGTTAGTAGTATGCCCTAGAGCATATCATTTAGTATGTATCTTGTACATATTTTTAATAATAAAAGGCATTTCCACTTTTCCGTTTACATAATATATTTATGTGTAATAGAAAAGGTCCATTGATATTTCGTTAGAAATATTATTCTTAAGTTGTTAAGAATATGAGTGACAATATTTCTAGCACAAAGTATCATAAATAGGTTCACAATCGAGGATACTTCATAATAAGGACATGACTTATCCAGAAAGATTGTATTCATGTTTGTTCCCAAGTTATTTATATGAGATATAAATAAGATGAAATGGTGAGTCTCATGCCATATAACAAACATGATAGGCACTTATAAATGATAAGTAGGCCGAACCAGTGACACTTATGACAAGCACATGGAGTTTACTCTTGTCAATGTTTTGTCATAAATCATATCGGCATATAATCTTTAGACATCAGATAGCACAGTTATCTTGTATATAGGTAGTTTGAGTTTGATACTGCTTTCATACTTGTACTATGTATGGGTATATGGGCATGTGTTGGCTCCTGCTAGTTATATATGGAGGTAGGTGTTGATCAAGAAGGAATCTGTTCCTCTAAGTAAATAGAGATAAAATCCTATGTTCATTTAATTGTTCTTGATGTTTCAAGTTCTGCCAGACAGATAGATTTATTCGTAAAAGAGTTTCGATGAGAAAAATCTTTTAATCAAGAACTGGAATTAAAAGAGAACATAATATTCATAGCAAATGGAGTTTGACATAAACCATGACTCAGCTTGAGTTGGGATTTTGTATGAGAGATTCTAGTGCTTGGTAACATATGATTATAGGTTCATTTAAGGTAAATCTTATTACTAATTGGGTGGCCATGGCATGCTATGCTAGGTGTTATCCATGGTCTATGAGGTTCATAAAATGATTTAGAGAAATCATTTATGGTAAGAAAGAGTTCTGATATTAAGAGTTGATATCATGTCTCATTGCCAATTAGTGATGAGCCTAGTAAGTCACACACATACACAAGTTATCACCTATTTAAATATGATTTAATTAATTAATTAAAGAGTTTAATTGATTAATTAAATAGATTTGGTTTGCAATAAAATTGCAAAGTCCCTAGCATGACTTGAAACCAAATCTAGATTATTGGATGTGTAGTATAAATTAAATTTATATTTAAAGTGTTTAAATATGAATTTAATTGATGAGAAATTAATTAATAGAGATTAATTAATTAATTTATATTTGATATAAATTAATTAGAAGAAGAAAATAATTATTTTGGGTTAAGAACTCAAAATTAAGACACGAGGGCATTTTGGCCATTTTGCGGTGTGACACGTGGCACCATGAGATGGTGACACATGGCATAACACATAAGCTTGCCAAATATTTTTAATCATGTAAGATGATTAAAATCAAGATTAAATATAGGTTTGACACTTGGCACAATGTGATTGGGTCACTTAAACCTAGAGCTAATCAAAAGGTGACATGTGGCTAGGGTTTAATGTGTTAACCTAGCTATTTAAGTGGGGTTATGAAAAGAAAACATAACCAGCAGCCTCTCCTCTCATATGTCACGCCACTTTGAGCCTCTCCAGCTATTTCTCTTCATCTCTCATCAATTCAAAGAGATTAGCCATCAATCTCTTGAATTAAGAACACTAGAAATTGTTTCTAGTGTCCTGTTTGCATCTCTAATCTCTTAAAAGGCAGAACTTGAATTTCTAATTAATAGAAAAGGCTTTAGAAGCTGTTCAAGGGCTGCCATAGGTGTTCTTGGTGTGGACAAGCTAGAGGGACAACATCTGGTGTCCTGAAGACGAATCTCAAAGGCGCAGACGCTGCAAAGACATCAAGAGGTTAGTGTAATCGTTCTTGATTTAATCTAGGGTTCTAAAATTAATCTGATTAATTTTAAAATCTTAAATGGCAAATACAGATCCAAAAACATATTAAAAGAGTTTTAATATGTTGTTTATCATTGAAATCAAATAGATAAAAATAAATCTTGCATGGTGCTTGTGACCCTAGGTGAAAATTTTTGAATTCAATGGTATAATCTTGTGTTTTTTCACGCTTCCGTTCCTACAAACCTATGGCCTTTTAAAAACACTTGTATTTGCTATTTCAGAAACAAGAATGAATTTCAGTTTTCTCTCCACCATTGCATGAGAATGAAAAACTTCTAAGCCTTCTTCCATAGTTCTTCTTAGAACTAGTTACCAAACTCCTTGCAAAATTAACCAATTTGCTAGGTTTTATCTTATATTCAAGATTGTCTCTCTAAGTTGGGGAAAGGTCTTGAATCTTTGGATGCCAGCCTTGTTATCTTTAATTGTTCATCCAAGTTGGTGGAAGGTTAAAGGTATAGGTTGATGATTCTTAGTTTTTGGGATGGTCCCCGAACTTAAACTTCCTTGGCAGTTCAGTGAAAGTGAGGAAGATTCATATCACTATGTATATAAGACACACACACACACACACACACACACACACACACACACATATATAACTTATTACACATTAGAATTTTAAATGATGATTGGAAACATAGTGAACTTTTGATTCTAAATCTAATGTGAAATAGGTATTAGCATAATTAATTATTGCATAGAAATTTTATGTATACAAATTTAGGATTTATTGCATACTGTCTCATATTTGTTTATATTTATATATCATTATGATAATCCCATGTGTCCTAAAAAAGTAAAAAACTTTAAATTTATGTATTACCTGATGGGGTAATATATTGCATTTGTCCTTAACCAAGAGTTCCATCCAAATCAGTTACTACAACTCCATATGTGTACGAAATAATAGAAAACTCGACTCAAGAACTTTCTGAAACCTTAAGGGTGTGCTATTTTTGTTCACAATCTTTCTTACAAATATAGAAAATTTGGTCCAAGAGAAAGGAAATGTATCTTTATAAGATATTCAGAATATTCAAAAGGACATATTTTTATATGTGAACAAAATAGTGACTTGGTCGATTTGAACCATTAAATGTCACATTCGTAGAGAATGACTTTCCTCAATAAGGTGAGATAGGTCAATATCTATCTGTAAATGAAATTATGGATTATGTTGCTTATGCTATACAACCTGAAATGGATTCTTCTCCAAGTGGGAGTATTTCAAGCAACAATGAAACAAGTTTCAATTGCCATTAAAATACAACCTATAATGCATCCATCTTATATTATTGGCCGTAGTGGGAGTAACTTAAACTTTAACAAGTCAATTTAACAATCTCAACCATAATGATTGAGTCATACACATGTTTCCCATCATCGTTTTGAGATCGAAGGAGAAGCATTTATAGTTATAGTTACTCCATAAGATAAATAAAGAGGTGATTATAAGTATGATATATACATTTCGCATAGTCATTTAGGTTAGATTTTATAGTTATTTATTCTTTTATTAGTTAATTTTAATTAATTCATTAGTTATTTAATTAGTTCTTCATACTTGCTAGTTTTAGTTTAATTTATAAATTTGTTTTTGTTTTGTAGGTAAAATGGTGTTTTTGAGGGATTAAAAGTCAATTGCATATTTGAAGAATGAATTTCAAGTCCAAAGATGCCAAAATGAAATTCAATTTGAAGGCTGTCAAAATATGTGTACATAAATTAGAAGAAATTTTGTAAGTTGCCAAAAGTTGCACAAGATGGGGCACAGCCTATGCACCTGCCTATGCGAGAGCTTAGAAAATAGTTGAAACCTGGTCAAGAGTTGCATAGGATGTCACACAGCCTGTGCATCTGCTTATGCTCTATCATAAAAGACAAACTAAGATCCACCGAAAGATGCACAGCTTATGTTGTAACACCCCTATTTGCATAGCCTAGTATATTTTATTGTTCCAGTGACCGGTATCGGTTCGGACAATTAAAGGGATTAGAATCACATCTAAGGCAACTAGATAAACCTTAAATGCAAATAATTAGTAATTGCCAAATAGTTAAGTATAAAGAAGAAAAATAAAGCATAAAAAGTTAAATGAGCCGGGAGTCACAGCGATGGGTGACCTTCCCAGGAAATGACTGCGAGGTCAGTCTTAACTCAAATTTCGAACCGAAAAATGCGACGCCGCTGTCCTTAGGACTATGGCGAACATAGTGGAAAAGAGAAAATCTCAAAAAAAGAGTTGTTAAGCAGGTCATATAATTAGGTCAGGGATCCGGAAGAAATATTGAATAACTTGCAAACCAGATTGAACCGCCCAGGGGCCATTTGGTTAATTCATCCCTAGAGTTGACTCCTGACCTAATTGTCTAATAAAATTAGAGAAAAAAAATTTCGGGATCAAGAATTAAATTAAAGAACTAATGGAAAAATAAATACAAAAAAAAAGAAAAAGGAAAAAAATTATTACATCATGCTTACATCATTGGATGACATCATGAATGATGTCAAAATACAATTTTAATTTTCCTACCTAAATTGACCAAGTCAAAAGCATTTTTAAAGACATAAAATACCTAAAAAAAAAAAAGAAAAATAATTTCTTCTTCTCCACCCAAGTGAGCCGGCCTCCTCTCTCTCTCTCTCTCTCCACCATTATAACACCACCATGAAAGCTTGAGTTTAAGCTTGCTTCTAACCACTAAACCTTACCTTGACCTCAAATTAATCTATTAGAACTTGATAAACTCACTTTAGAAGAGGATTGAGCAAGAAAGATAGAAGGAAAGAGGAGTGGAATTGAAGATTGAACTTCAAAGTTTAAGGTTAGTGAGTTAAATTGAAAATTTTAGTTTAATACTATTATTTTTAGTGTAAGTAGCTTAGATCTTAACTTAAAATCAAAAGAAAACAATTGTTGGAGGACCAAAAGAAAATTTTGGCCATTCTTAGTTAGGGTTTGAAATGAATGAGTTTGATGTGTTTAATTGATTGTTTAAGTTGAATGAAGTATGTAGACATTGAATGTGCACTTTGAATGCATTAGATTTGAACTCTATGTAATTAGGGTTTTGAGCATGTGAAAAATTAGAGAAAAAGTTGAGAATTAGTCAATTGATGTAAATGACCTTATTTGAGCTGAGAAACGGTCAATTGTGACCATTTGTGGTGTGTGTGAATTGTTAAAACCAAGTTTCAATTCGGATTGGTTAAGGTTAATATGTAGATAGCTTGACCTAGGTCCCTTTCAGGGATCAAAATTGAAAATTTACCAACCCAATTGGTGTGAGGATAATTGGGAATGAAACTAGACACAAAATGGACCATTTTTCATTCAAGAATCATACCCAGAAAATGACCATAACTTAGTGAACAATTAGGCTAAATCTGGATTAGGGCACACTGCCCTGTACAAAAATAACTAAATGAACAATAGTTACTTAAATGACCATAACTTGGTCCAGGAAGGTCCAAATGACCTGAATTTTATACCAATCGAAAGTTGATACATAGCCATACAACTTTCTTGAAGAAAATAAACCCAAATTTTGATAATAACGTATATGAAAAATCACCTGCAGTCAACATACCAAAAACTGGCAATATCCAGAAAATGCCCAGAATTATGGGTTTGGACCAATCTGGCCAGCCTTAGAAAAATAGGCATAACTTGGGCTACAAAACTCCAAATGGAGTGATTGAAAAAGAGAATTAAAGCTAAGATAATAAGGAACAACTTTGATGGAGAAAACTTAGCCAAATTTCAACAGCAACTTGACCAATGGAACAGTAGAAAATATGAGACCAAAACTGAAAATTTGTAATTTCTCTTAGGAGATTTAGAAATTGAATTAGCAATTAATGCCAATAAAATTGACACTCAAAATGTGGTATATGGGTGCAATTAGAAATAATAAACTATTAAGTATGGAAAAGACAATATTTTAACTTAAATAGTGCCATGAATAGTGCCACCATACACAAAAATGTGAAAGACCCAAAATTTATAAACCGTAATGGGTAGGATAAGTCTGCAAAGAAATTGTTGGAATTTAAGTACTAGAAATAGATACTGAAGCACTTTAAATTTATGTGTTTCAGTCGAAAAGGGATCTTCGAAGGAGAGATAAAAGTTTGAGTAAATTGAGTTAACAAAAGAGGTTTGTGCACAACTAGTTTTTAATTGACATTGTTTTGAATATTTTACGTAATTAAATGATTTTATTTTTCCTTGTGCACTATGTTTATCAATTATGGGATTATTTCAATAATTATTGAAATTGGTATAGCAAGCATGAGTTTAGTTTTGTAAAATATTATTTCAACAATTATTGTATATTATTTTGGACTGGATAAATTATGTTTTGAATTGTGATGGGCAATTTGCATGAATAAAATACAAATTTTGTTTTGGATTGTGATGAGCATAAGAAAATTATGGAATATTGGAATTGATCTTGAATTAATATTGTGTTGTGATTTATGCTCACAAAAAAAAAGATAAAGAGATTCATGATATTATTTTATATCTCACTATAGATGCTTGACTAGGTTATTACCCGTCTCTCTCATTTGTTGAGGAGACAATAGAGTTAGCTTTGTTTTGTTTTGAATACCATGGTATGTGCACAAGCTTAGATTCTCCTCTTATTAGAGGTTAGATCTAAGTTTTTGTTATTGACCCGTCGGAAGTTTTATTATTGTGTTATGTACTGTGCACGATGATTCGACCTCCCCGATCATAGGGAGTTAGAATCCCGATTCGACCTGTCCGACCATAGGGAGTTAGAATCACCCCAAAGATGGCCCTTTCGGATTAGTCTTGCATAGTTAGTGAGATAAAGAATGGGTTTTAATTGATAAGAAATTGTGATTTTAAATGAGATTGTGCACAAATGATTTTGTTAAAATAATTGTTTATTTCCATAATTGCAGGAATTATTTTTATTGTTCAGTTGTGATTTGACAAATTAAAATTTTGATCAAGGTTATTTTAATAAGTGACTATTATTATTGGCAATGAAAATTTTGACATTTGGAAATTAGTTAAGTTTTGAGATTTCAAAATTTTTTGTATAATTATTGTCAATGTATATTGTATTACATTTTAAATTATAGTTGTGCACTACTGAGTTCACCACTCAGCGATAGCTTTGTACGCTATCGTAGGTGAGAGTAGAGATAGAGCAGTTGAGTGAGATTCCTACAGCTGCACCTTGAAGACTGCTTATGACTAGCCTCGGGTATATTATAGGTATACCCTTATATATTAGATTTTGATTATGCATGTAAATATATGTGTGTAAATTATTTGAATAATTATACAAAAACTTTTGTAATATTATTTTGGTATATAATGAAATGCAAATTATTGTAATGTTCAAACTTATTTTTGAGTTTTGTAATGAATGTAAATTGATTTTTCTTTAGTGGAATATGAATGAAGTAATTTAATATTATTTTTGAAGACAACTGAATTGAGAATTGTTTTGAATTATGGAGTTGAGAGAAATGATGTTGATTTGTATTGTGGAAGTGGTTGATTTTGATGAAATGAATTATTGGAATTGTTTTTACAAGTATTTGAAGAATTGTTTTTCCCAAATATAGACGGCACTTTGCCAAAAATTTTCCAAAAATTTGCGTAAAAATAAAAATGTACAACAATTTTAACTAGTCTTTAAACTTCAAGTAAAAGTTTTTAATTCCTACCAAAAGTGCTCGCTACCTTCGAAAAGTAAGAAAATTATTTTAAAATCCCTTGTACTATATTTAATGGGTTACCGATTGTGAAGTACGCTAATTCATTATATATACTACGGGATCATGTTACATCTTACTGAGTGGTAGGGTGTGACATATGCAACTGCTTATGCAGTAGATCAAAAAATTGCAAAGGCTCACCAAAACTTACACAACCTATGCACCTACCTGTGCAGTATCACAAAAAATCTTTGGAGCTTGCCAAAATGTGCACTGGGGCTTACATGGCTATGCAAACCTATTTTCACTCATCCTCTCTAGACTTAACTCTACATAAGATGCTTCATAAATACTATTCTGGCTACGCATTTTATCATTAATTGGCTAAAGTGGCAGATCTTCCCACACATGCAATGACTTTATTCTAGCCCATTTTTAGCCAATCCTAAAAGCCTCCTTACATTATTTTTGCTAGAGGAAGAATTATCTAGAAAAAGGAAGGAAAAGAGAATAGAAAAGGAAGAACGCCATTTTTTCACAGTTTAGCTGGGATTTTGGCTTTTCTTCACTAGATTCTTCACAACAAACATCGAGGTTTATCAGTTTTAGTTTATTTTTCATGTTTTATTCCTTCTTTTATCTTGATTTTCATGTAATGAACATGGATTGTGAGTAGTTTTCTGAGACTCTAGAGTTGGGGGCATAATATTTGAGTTATTTTTGTAGATTTTGAACTAGGTTTGTCCCAATTTATTGAAATTTATGAGATTCAATTTATTTCTTATGTGCTTATTTACATGTTTAGTGAAAGGCCCCATTAAATGATGCGTACCTAATGCACTAATTAAAAATACTCTATCTAAACTATTTGTATATGGGGTAAGTAGAGATCGATACTACAAGGAAAGTGAAAATGCAAATTTAGAAAATAGATCTTAGATACACAAATAAACAAAAGAAACTTAAAATAAATAAAATAAATATCTAATCTATCAAACTGAATATGCAAAGTAAAATAAAGGGGGGTTTTCATTTGTATTTGCTAATTTACTGAAGCTAAACTAATAATGCTAGAATATAAACTAAGGCTAATGACACTTATGAATAATTAACTCAATCAGATTATAACAAATTCAATAGAGAGGGTGTATCCACCATGTCAAATGTATCAATCATTAACTAAAGAAGCAAATTTATTCAATTGAGTAAATTGGTTATCGAAGTTAACAACTTCCTTATCTTTCCTTACAAATTAGATTAACTAGGAAGTGCTCTACAATTAATCCCTTACCATCACACTCAATCTAAGACTAGGGCAGCTTATAATTAAGTTTAATGGTAGCATTAATCATTAGAAAGACATCTTAATTCAAGGTAACAAACTCATTTAACATGGTTCATTAACCTAGACACTTATCTTTATAATGAAATAGATCATTATGTACTACTTCTCTTCAGATTATTCAAGCTATTACGTTCTCAAATTATCTTAACTTAGCAATATGTTTTTATGCACAATTAATTAGTTG
This sequence comes from Hevea brasiliensis, assembly GCF_030052815.1. Taxonomy (NCBI): domain Eukaryota; kingdom Viridiplantae; phylum Streptophyta; class Magnoliopsida; order Malpighiales; family Euphorbiaceae; genus Hevea; species Hevea brasiliensis. The sequence continues at coordinate 34,993,872 of NC_079495.1, read as the reverse complement.
GCCACCCTCACTAACCATACATTCAACATTCATAACATAAACCAAAAGAAAAGTGATACTCAATATAGAACAAATCTAGATTTTATTAAACTCAAATCAAACTCTCATGGTAACATGTTTCATGGCTTCAACTATCTCCGTACAGAATTACAAAACTACTCATACATGACTAAGAACATTAAACATAAACAAATTATCAAAAGAGATGAAAGTATGCTGCCCCTTTTAGCAGTAATTTGCACAACTTGGATCTAATGTTGATGATGATGCTACACACTCCAAAGGATGTAGAAGCGCTCCACAAGCCAAAAAGAAGGAGAAGAAATCACACCAATAACTTGATCTAGCAATTGATATCTTTGAATGCACAAAGAGGGAATTTAGCCACTGCGAGTAGAAAATTATTTTTTTTTCCATATTTATATTTTAGACCCTTTTTATAGAGAAAAATAGGTTAACTAAGACTCCAAATCTAATTTGGAAATCATAGTTGCATTCTTAATTAAAACTCTCTCAAAAATCCTAGTTAAAGTAGGAAAACAAGTTAAAAACAATTCTTCTTGTATAGATCTACCAATTACACGACCTTTATGACCCACACACCTCTATTTTATTTATTTTGGGCCTTATAAAAAATAATTAAACCCATCAATTAAGGCCCTAGCTCCTGATCTCACATAACTTAACATAAAGAGCCTAAACACACTCAACATGTGACCCTTAATGTAGTCTAACCCAATTGCTCTCATTTTTCATATATCACCTCAAAATATATCAATTAAGGTCCACATAAGCCCATAAGGTTGAATTCACACTCTAAATAATGAATAGCACACAAGCTCCATTAAGGTTGTCTAAAGAAGCTCAACATGAGTTGACGTCCGAATCTGTTCATTTTTCACTATTAGCCTCCAAATACCATGAATAAGACACCCCTAAGCCCATTTGTTCATTGGCTAAGCCCTCATTAAAATCGCAGCTCCTTTTGCCTTAAAATGCTTAATGTGTGTTTTGTTTCTTTTTATACTCAATTCACCTTTTTATATTTCATAAGCTCTTATATGCTCTTGTAAACACCTAATAACATAAAAATAAGTATTAACGAGTGAATTGAATAAGAAACAAACTCAAGAGACTAAGAATGCAATAATAAAGATATGACATTTTAAGCAATTATCATTAAGTTATATTCTTAATCCTTGGTTGAAGGATCGAAAGTAAAAAACCAAGTGATAGATAATCAACAAAAATGAACTTAATAAACTTAAATCTAGAAATAGACTAAGCATTAAGAGGATTTTATAAATTGCTTAAAGATTTTAATGGGTCTTGGTTAATTTTAAACTACGCAAAAGTAGGATTTTATTAATGAAGACACACTTTGTTTCATTTGAAGGAGATTTTGAAGGATTTTAGAATTGATCTTCTTTAAAACCATAATTTCATAGATTGAGCAAACTAGGGAAATTCTCAATTGACTTGAATATGAACCCTTAACTCCGGAATCTTCTTTTATAATTGTTGTTTGTTATTTTACTTTTGAGTGCTTAGTTTAATCTCATTTTGTCAATTTTCATTATTAATTTCTCAATTCTTTATTTAGCCAATTATTAAATTAGTCATTATTTGAATTGAGTTTTGCATTTTCAAACCTTAAACTTCAAATTTCCAAATTTGTTTTATTTGTTTGATTAAATTACAATATTAGTATAGTTCATTTTACATCAACAAATTCAATTTATGACATAACTTTTCATGGGAATGATATCTTTTTCTATACTACTTGAATGACCCGTGCACTTGCGGTGATACACACCATGTTTTTGGCACCATAACTGAGGAATTGTTTGTTTAAGATTGAATTCTTGATTATTTTAGTTGTTCATAGATTTTTGTTTTTATATTATGTTTTCACTTTGTGTTTAATTATTCTTTTTTGGTACATTTTGAATTTTTTATGAGAAGAGCTCTTTAAGCTCAAGTGACACATCTCTTTTATATAATCCTGAAATTGAGAAGTTTTGTAAAGCTAACAAGAAAAAAACTAGAAAAAGAAAATAAGCATTGAGAGTTACTGAAATTGAAGTTGAAACGTAAATGGATAAAGAAAGATTTATAATTAGTGGTAATGGTGAAAATAATCAGAACAATAAGAATGATGCTCGTGGGGAAGAAATTGTTAATGCTAATGTGCCTAGGGAAAGTATGGTAGATCATTCATTCCCTTATTTTGATGACTTGAGGGAAAGCATTGCAAGACCAAGAATTGATGGTAACAACTATAAGATGGATTTTGGGGTACTTTAAAAGATTTAGAATTCTTAGTTTGGGGGTCATGCTTTAGAAAATCCTCATACTCATCTTAAGAAGTTTTCCATGATCTATGATATACAAAAGCAAATAGGAATGTCTGATGATGTAGCAAGGCTTAAACTGATTTCATTTTCTTTGAAGGATAGAGCTTTGGATGATTGTCTTGATTCTCTATATCATAATTTTATCACAAATTGGGAGGAGATTACTGATGCATTTCCAGCTCAATACTTTCCACCTGGAAAACCTCAAAAGTTGAGGAATTAGATGACTACTTTTAAAGCAAGAGATGATGAAACTCTCTATGAATCATGGAGAAAATGTCCACATCATGCCATTCCAAAATGGATGATTAATCAAAATTTCTACACAAATGTTACTCTTGCCATTAGAGGGATCAAAGATGCTCAGATCAAAGGAGAATTTATCATGAAGCATGAGAATGAAACTTATAAGTTATTAGAGATGTAACGGTCAAGCTCCAACCGCTAGAGAAATTATCCACTTTGGCCATAAGCCTCACGGTTTTTTCCCATAGATGCAATGGAGAACTTCCCAGGAGGTCACCCATCCTAGGATTTCTCTCAAGCAAACATGCTAAACCCTAGAGTTCTTCCAACTCTCTAGGCCATTCCACTAAAAGGCGCCTCTAGTTATTAGTTCCTCCATTTTATATATCATTATTTTTTGAACCCAAGACCACCTCCATGCTTTGCCGATGTGGGATTTGCCTAAGGGACCTTTCTCCACCCCTTTTGGGACTCAGCGTCCTCGCTGAGATTTGTCCCGCCAACACCCAAGAGGACACACGAGTGGCTCTGATACCAATTATAATGGTCTGGCTCCAACCACTAGAGAAATTGTCCGTTTTGGCCATAAGCCTCACAGTTTTGTCACATAGGTGGAATGGAGAACTTCCCATGAGGTCACCCATCCTAGGATTTCTCTTAAGTAAGCACGCTTAACTCTGGAGTTCTTCCAACTCTCTAGGCCATTCCACCAAAAGGCGCCTTTAGTGATTAGTTTCCTCATTTTATATACCATTACTTTTTGAACCCAAGACCATCTCCGCAATTTACCAATGTGGGATTTGCCTAACGGACCTTTCTTGTAACACCCCTAAGTTCGGTAGTGCGTTCTGCTGTTCCGGTGACCAGTGCTGTCCGGACAGCTCGGATGCCTAGAACTACACTTCAATATGAGTGAGGAGACATAAAATAATGAAATACAAGAAAAGAAAATACAAGAAAAAAACAAAGGAAAAATAATAGCAAAGAAATGTGATCAAGTTAAGCGAGCCGGGAAACCTAGCGATGGGTGACCACACCGGGAAGTCACGGCGTGGACCGTTGACTAGCCCTAGACTGTGGGGAACCCTGGAAAACATTTTTAGGACTTAAATACACCCTTATTGAAGAATAAATATTATTAGAAAGATCAAAGAAAAATTAAATAATTAGTACAAAGAAAAGTGAGAAATCGAAAAACGGACAAAAACCGGTGTTACCAAAAAATCAGGAATGCAACCCGAACAGGGGCATTATGGTCATTTGACATCCCGAAGTGTCTTTTGACCTAAATTTCCATTAAAAATAAATAATATTATACTTAGAAAATAAAATGAAAAATTAGTTTAGTGGTACCTAATACAAATAGCTAAAATCATGGGTTAATGTGGAATAAATGCACATTTGGCTTATTATATGATTATTTGGAGTTAGTGGACCATTAAAGGATTAATTAAACACATAGTGGGGCAGGTGTACTTCCATTACACCATCAGAAAATTTCATCTTCTCCATTGTACCAAAGTTGCCGTGAATGAAGGTGAGAGAAAACTCCATGGGCATTTCATGCAAGCTCACTTAACCTCCCCATTTTCAACTCCAATCCCTTAAGTGGCTTCATGAAAGTTTGTCTACTCATCACAAGGAAGAGTTTGATACCAAATTTGAGAAGTTTAAGCAAGGTTTAACAAGCTCCAACCATAAGGTAAGTTAGCATTTTTGAAGATTTCTTTGATAAACTTTGTATACATGTTATGGGTGTTGGTTTTGTGAAGGAAATTTTTAAGTTTGAAGAGTATTGAGATATCCATTTTTGGGCAGCCATGTAATCATGTATTGATGAAGTATTTGTACATATAATTGATGAGAATTATGTTGGTTGTGATGATTTAATAACCTAGTGAATTACTTCACATGTATAAGGTGATTTTTGCACTTGGAATGGGATTTAATGAATTGTAGGACACTTGGTGTTGAAGGACAATTTCGGCAGCTTGGGGACACTTGAATAAATGTATGTATTCATGGAAGTGTTGGCAGAATGTTGACATAGAAGGATTGATGGATATGTGTATGAAATTATTTTGTAAAGTGTATGTGAGAATTAGTGATGTTTAGGTGTGTATGTGATTGTATTTAGACTTTGTAAATGTGAACTTTAATTGGTGTATTGAAGATAATTGTAATCTGCCCAAAGTGAGGATAATGTAAAGTGGGATGTGGTTTTGGTAATGTACCAAAACAGATTTGGTAGGGAAGTAAACATATTGCAAGGTAAATGTGTGTAATTGATGTGTGTTAAGCAAAGTAACCAAGGGCAGTGTACATTTTAGCCAATAAGTTTAAATGTGTAACCTCAATTGGTATGAGACCAATTGGAGGTGGAACTAGGCACAAAATGTGCCAACTTTCATTGAGAAAGCATGCCAAAATTCTGCTTGCAAGGTGACCTAAGAAAATGACCAATTCGGATTAGGTACAATTAGGACCTGAAAAATGACCAATTGGGCAGCAGTGAGTGTTTAGGCCATAACTCACTCAAAACAGGTCCAATTGACCTGAAATTTTAACCATGAATAGTTAAGACCAATACCTACAAGTCTTATGAAGACACCAAACCCAGAAATGACCAGAAGGAAGTCAAAAAGCTTGCACAAGTTTGGGTCCAAAAACTGGCCGAACCAAAGTTGACCAAATTGACCTAAAATTGACCTAAATTGATGCCATTTGACCAGCAATAGTATAATGACCATAACTTGGTCTACTTAACTCGGATTGACCTAAAATTTTGCACCGCGGTCCATAAGACATAGATCTACAATTTTGTAGTTTTGACCGAAACCCGAAAATCGAAGGAACTAGGCTGTCCGGCTAGGTCAAACCAGTATCCGGAAATCCGACAAATTGCAATAAAATGCAAGGAAACGCAGTATACATAGAAATGAAATTGGTAGCGTGTACCAAACCTAAAACCCTATCGAATGTGACATATTAAGGACACCAAAACCTAATTTACCTTAAACGCATCGAGGGCCGGTATATTAGGTAATTGAGCAAATAATAGCTTTCAGTGAATTATTTGTCAGACATTATCGATAGAGACAGTTTAATTTAGTACTGAAACACTTCAAATTGTGTTTCTCAGTTAGTAAAGACTCAGGGAAAGGGAAGGAAACACATAGTCCAGACCAGAAGACAGTCATCAGAGGTTTGTGCACAACTAGTTTTTAACTGATTTTGTTCTGAATATTTTATATGATTAAATGGCATATTTTCTTATGAACTATGTTTAACAGGCATTGGATTTAATTCAATTATTATTGAAATTGCTATAGTATGTATGATTTTAGCTTTGTGAAATGGTATTTCCACAAGTATTAAGCATTGTTATGGATTGAACAAAATATGTTTTGGAAAATTGTGATAGAACATGTTTTGAATTGTGATGGTAATTTTCATGGAAAAATGCAAATTTATGATTTGAATTGTGATGAGCATAAAAATTATTGGATATTAGAATTGACTTTGAATCGAATTATATTGTGATTTATGCTCACTAAATGGATTGTAATATTGTTTTATATCTCACTATAGATGCTTGACTAGGTTATTACCCGTCTCTCTCATTTGTTGAGAAGACAATGGAGATAGTTGTGTTTTGATTACCATGGTACGCGCACAGGCTTAGATTTTCCTCTGATGTGAGGTTAGATCTAAGTTTATTTTATCGTTATGGCCCTTGCGGAAGATTCATTATTGTGATGGTACTGTGCACGATGATTCGACCTCCCCGACCATAGGGAGTTAGAATCTGATTCGACCTCCCCGACCATAGGGAGTTAGAATCACATCGAAGATGGCCCTTTCGGATTAGTCTTGCATAGTTAGTGAGATAAAGAATAATTTTTGAGATACAGAATGGCTTTTGAATGGTAAGGAGTTGTGATTTCAATTATGGTTTATGTATAATTGATTTTGTTGGAATTACTTAAATGGTTAGTCATGATTTGATAAATTAAATTTTGTATTAAAGTCATTTATACAAATGATTTACATTATTGGAAATGAATATTTTGAGTTTTGAAATTTGATGAGTATTCAGATTCCCAATTTATTTACTGTAAATTTTGTCAATGTATATTGTACTATGTTTTAAATTATAGTTGTGCACCTTGAGTTCACCACTCAATGATAGCTTTGTATCTAGTAAGAAGAGCATAGAGCGATAAGTAAATTTCCTTGAAGATATATTCAGATCCTCGGGGGTATATCATAGGTATACCCATGTACATAGGTTTTGATGTATGCATGTAATAATATGTATGTAAATTATTTGAGCAGTTGTATAGAAACTCTTGTAAAATATTTTGGTATGTAATTAAATGTAAATTATTGTAAATGTAAATTTGAGATTTCATTTACTTGAATAGTTTTGTATTATATTTCTTGTATCTCAGTCTTTGAAAAATCACTGCGGATTTGAGTTGAGAAAAATGTTGTGTTGAGAAAAATGTTGGAGTTGAGATTTGCAAATACATATTGAAGTGCTTTTAGTTTTCAAGAACTGTTTTATCCAAAATACAGATGGCACTCTGCCAAAATTTTTACAGAAATTCCAAATAAGTCAAATGTGTTAGTTCTATCACTTCAGTTCACAAAAAGGTTTTAACACCTGTAAATAGTGCTCACCACTGTAAAAGAAGTAAGAAAAGTTTTGAAAATCCCTTGTAGTGTATTTAATGGGTTATCAGTAGACGGAGTTGGTAATTCATTAGGTATACTATGGGATCATGTTATGTCTTACAGAGGGGTAGGGTGTGACATTTTTAAATGTGACACCCCTTACCTGCCTACAGTATAGCTAAGCAAAGCATGTCACAACAGTGCCGGAGCATTTTAACTTATCTTATTACGATTCCCTTATCTTAATTTATTTATTAAAAAGCTTTCAAGTGAAGTTTATATCATGAATTGAAAGTTTAATTAGTTGAAGTTACAAAAATTTTACAGAAAATTCGGCAGTGCCTGCTAAAAATTGAGAAAACAGTTCTTCAAAAACCTGTTAAAAACACTTCCAATATATATCTTATCCGCAACTCCAATAAATCTCAACACAATTTCATCAAATCACAATATTTCAAACTCAATTTCATAATTCCATTTATAACATACTTAAGCTCAATTTCATAAAGAAATACTCATATTTTATTAATTAACACAATTTCATAAAGAAATACTCATATTTTATTAATTAACACAATTTACAGAAAATTTATATGAGTTTATAATTACATGACAAATAAATGTCTAACTACCAAATACATAAGAAAAAAATACAAAATACATGATGTAGTCTAGTGTCCTACCCAAAACACTACAAATGTGGAGATGACACCAAACGCTATACAGATCAGAACTCTCACCCAGTCTGAGGTCTACTGGGCTCTCTCTCCTTGTCTCCTGTACCTACGTGTGGCAAAGAGCGGCGCGCTAAGCAATACAGCTTAGTAGTGCCAATATAAAATAAAAAGAAACTAAAATAATTAAATATGCAAAGATTGTAGTATTATTTTATGCAAACTGAACTCTTAGTAATTAATTGTAATATTATTCACTTAGTACTTTTTTATGTTCATTATTTAGTTATAATTTATAAAGACTTATTTTGGTTGCCCAAGTAACCTATACCAGTGACTGGACTAGATAAACTAGTAAACTAGCGCTGGGTACCAAGTACCTCGGGCCGTCACACCATCGGTCACAAAGTATCTCCATTTGTGCAACAGAATGGCTAACAAGCCATAATCATCATCGGGCACAAGGCCAAGTATATTAAATGTATCAAAATAGCTAAAAGCCACAATATCATAAATTGGCACTATAGGCCATAACTCACGAAATGGCAGGAAGCCATATGCAGTACTGCTATCAAAACCGTATTGGCATGCCAATCTATCCAAATCAATCATTCTAGGCATACTAGGATATATTACAAAATTAATTGCTTAATTCTTTACACTTAATGTTTGGTTGTTTCTATTCACCTTACTATTTATGCATAAATGTTGAATTTTTCATACATAATAGATATGTTAGTTTTAATTACACCAAAATCCCACATTTTGGATTTTACACTTGTTAGCATTAATTGCCAATCTCAATTCAAAGTTTGTTAAAAGTTATTTCAAATTTTCAGATTTCACGACTAATGTTTACTGTTCCATTGGACCAATCTACAGTGAGAGTTTGGCTAAACTTCCTTCATCAAATTTGTTCCTTAATGTGTCTTCTTTAATTTCCTTTTTGAATCACTCCATTTGGAGTTTTGTAGCTCAAGTTATGGTATTTTTACCATAACTAGTCAGATTAGTCTGTGTCCAAAATTTCTAGATAGGATTTGGTTCTGGCAGTTTTGGTGTCCTAATTTGGGTTTCTATTCCTCATAAAATTTGTTCTAAATTGTCTTAGCTTTCCATGGGTTCAAAAATCAGGTAATTTGGACCTCTCTACACAAAGTTATGGCCAATTGAACAAACACTGTTCATTTGGTCAATTTTCCAGGTCCAGAATTGTGGTACCCAGATTTAGGCAATACTTAAGTTGGTTTTCTGGGTAGGGTCTCTTCAATAAAAATGTGGCATTATGTGCCTAATTTCACCTCCAATTGGCCTTGCACCAATTGGAGCTACACAAGTCAAGTTATTACAGCCCAACCACACTGGACTCAAGTCCATAAATTCTAGCACAATTGGGCTGCACACCAATTCCAATTTCAATGCCACAATTGCTTTTATTTTAAGGTCAAACTTTATCAAATGGTCACTAATTGGCCATTAGAGCATCAATTCCAGAACAAATTGACAAAACCCTAATTTTATGCCTCAAACGCTAACCCCCAATTTTCATATTTCTCTAATCTTGCACTATACATACAATTAAGGATTTCAATTCACTTATACACATCAAAGGACATCTCTACACCATTTTAATTCCATTAAAAGCCATTAAACTCAAGATAGTTCATGGCTGCCAAAAATTTTGTGGTGCCCTATCATGCATAATTTGTTTCAATTCCTTCAATTTCTAACTTAATTCATGATCCCAACATGAAATATAAAGAGAGAGAGATGGAACTTTGCACTAACCTCTCAGTGAACCAATCTCAAGCTTGAAAAACCTCTTTGTTTCTACTTTTTTTTTTTGCATCCTCAAGCTTGCCCAAGGTGCAACTATAAGTTTTAGTGAAGGCAAGAAGGAGTTTTATGGTGAAATCAAGTGGGAACTGGAGCTTTTATTGAAACAAAAATAGTGGAAGAACTAGAGTGAGGTTCGGCCAATTTGGTGAAGAGAGGAAGACAACTAAATTTTGTTTGATTTTATCTCTTTTTAATGATTTTATGAATGCTTGTCTAAATGTAATTGGTGGAAGAATTTTAAATGACATCATCTTATGTCATAATTGAATTTTAAATTTCATTTTTGTTTTCTTTTTCTTTCTTCTTTCTTTACTCATTTTTAATAAATTTTTCTTCAATATTTATTCACACTTTATGTAATAATTCTCACTTACTTGAATGGACAAGTTGGTAAAAAATCATATCTGGAGGTGAAATAACCGAAATGCCCTTCGTTTAGCTTATTGAGCTAAAATTGTCTGCACCGATTTAGAAAATTTTCTTAGCATTTTCTTGGCATTCTATTGCCATCTAAGGCTCATTAACTCTTCATTGGAGTCCCAAAAATTATTTCACAGGGTATCCCCACGGGTCTAGGGTGTCTAACTATCTTCACAGTTGCTTTTTGTTAGGTTACCCATCGCCGAAGCACCGACTCATTTAACCTTAGTGTATTTTATTACTTAAATTTTTCCTTAATTTTTCTTATCATTATTTGGTTTATTTATAACTCCTCACTCTAGTTCAAATATAGTTCTAGACATTCTAGCTATCCGGATAGATATTAGTTACCAGAACAGTAGAATGTACGGACTATCTAAAGTGAGGGCGTTACAGAAAGGTCCATTAGGCAAATCCCACATTGGCAAAGCACGGAGATGGTCTTGGGTTCAAAAAGTAATGATATATAAAATAGAGAAACAAATCACTAGAGGCACCTTTTGATGGAATGGCCTGGAGAGTTAGAAGAACTCTAGGGTTAAGTGTACTCGCTTGAGAGAAATCCTAGGATGGGTGACCTCCTGGGAAGTTCTCCATTCCACTTATGGGACAAAACAGTGAGGCTTATGGCCAAAGTGAACAATTTCTCTAGTGGTTGGAGCCCGACCGTTACAATTGATATCAAAGCCGCTCATGTGTCCTCTTGGGCGATGGTGGGGCAAACCTCAGCAAGGACGTTGAGTCCCAAAAGTGGGGGAGAAAGATTCCTTAGGCAAATCCCACATTGGCAAAGCATGGAGATAGTCTTGGGTTCAAAAAGTAATGATATATAAAATGGGGGAACTAATCACTAGAGACGCCTTTTGGTGAAATAGCCTAGAGAGTTGGAAGAACTCCAAGGTTAAGCGTGCTCACTTGAGAGAAATTCTATGATGGGTGACCTCGTGGAAAGTTCTTCATTCTACCTGTGGGACAAAACCGTGAGGCTTATGGCTAAAGCGGACAATTTCTCTAGTGTTGTAGCTTGACCATTACAGGAGAAGATAGCAAAGAGAACTTATTTATGGAGTAGTTTAAGAGGGCTAGCTCCAACACAAAAGAAGTAAGTAGCTAGGATGTATAAACTTGATCCATTCAACATGATCAATGCCAAATTTGATGCAGTCATAAATGTGCTTACAAAGAAGATGGAAGATCTAAATATGCTAGTTAATTCATCATCTTCTACAAGTTCTCAATAAGTTGTTTATGTAGAAGGAACAATGAGTTGTGAACTGGATTGTGGTGAACAAGTTTCTTGTTTTGGGAATTATGGGGAAAAATAGATGGGAAATAATTACTTTCAAACATATAATCCAGCTTAGAAAAGCCATCCTACTTTTTCATGGGGGAATCAATAAAACCAAGTTCGTACTTAGAGTTTTCCACAACTACAACAATAAAGGGCATCAATATCAGTAGCCTAGGCAATATCATCTAGTTTTCAATAGAGAAATACAAATCCTGCACCTTCAACAAGACAGTAAGAACAAGGTTCTACCATATAGGCTTTATTACAACAAATTCTTGCTAATCAAACTAAACATGATGAAGAGATGAGAGAGGTGAAGGCAAAGTTATAACATATGCAAACACACAATAGGATGCTAGAAAATCATATTGCACAAAAAGCAAGCTCCTCAAGTACCAAATATTGGGGAAACTTCCTTGTCAGATAGAAAACCCAAGGGAGCAATGTCATGCTATCACACTGAGGAGTGGTAAAATAGTGCATAATGATAAAACAAAAAAGGGTGAGAAGAGAGAAAATGAGAAAGATATTGAGAAAAATGAAAAATAAGAGAGTGAAAAGGAAGAGAGTTTAAGAAAAAGTAAAGAGAATAGTGAAGAAAAAGAAGAGAAGAATGTACCTCTATAGCCTTACAAGCCATAACTTCCTTTTCCATAAAGGTTTCCAAAAGCCAAATTGAACAAGCAATTTGGAAAATTCCTAGAAGTGTTGAAGAAGTTGTACATCAATGTTCTTTTTATTGATGCTCTATCCCAAATGCCTTCTTATGCGAAGTTTTAAAAGAAATTCTCTTAAACAAAAAGAGACTTAAAGATCATAAGACTATAACTTTAATTGAGGAATGTAGTGTCATACTCCAAAGGAAACTTCCTCCAAAGCTTGAGGATGTGAGAAGTTTTTCAATTCCATGCCATATTAGAGAATGATGTTTTACAAAAGCTTTATGTGATTTAAGGGCTAGTGTTAGCTTTATGCCCCTCTCAATATATGAAAAGCTCAACATGGGAGATCTTAAGCCAATCCATATTTCTCTTTAATTAGTAGATACATCAATTAAATATCCAGAAGGGATTTTAGAGAATGTACCATTGAAGGTTGGAAAATTCTACATCCTAGTTGACTTTATCATTTTGGACATGAAAGAGGATTCTCATATGCCTATTGTCTTAAGGAGACCTTTCCTAGCTACAACTAGTGCTTAGATTGATATGAGAGGTGAAAAGCTTACTCTTAGAGTTGGAGAGGATCAATTAGTTTTAATATTGGTAAGGCTATGAAGAGTCGACATCAAGATGTAGACTCTTGCTTGAGAGTTGATATAATTGAAGAGCACTATAGAAAAAGCTATATAGAGAACTCTCTTGAAAATTACCTTATCCATGGAGGGAGTATTAATGATAAAAATTCAAAATTGGTAGCCTTTGCATAACATTTAGAAAGTAATCCACCTTTTCTAATGGCACTAGTTTTTCAAATTGAGTATGTGAAGAAAAGTGAAGTCAAACAACCATCACTCAAGAAAGATGCACCAAAGGCGATCAAGAAAGAAATGGTTGGACTTTTAAATAAAGCAACAATGATCTTCTCATGTGATAGAAAGAAGATGAAGTATAGATTTATTGAAGTACCTATTAGAAATAGAGGCAACAAATTCCAACTCTAACCACCACAAAACATGACAAGGGTCAAGCTAATGACCTTAACTTAGCACTCTTAAGAGGCACCTTAAGTTCTTTTTATTTTGTTTTGGTTAATTTAATTTAATTTATTTTTTGTTTTGTTTTCAATCACTCCTAGATTCAATTTTTGATAATTGTCCAATTTTTCTTTGTACAGATGCTTATAAGATAAAAGATGTGAAATTGCAAATTGGGGAATTGAGCATTTAATATGATGTAGATGGCTTTGTCAAAAATGGCAAGGAGGAGAGGTGCTGTCAAAAGCTTGAATTGTGCAAAAGGGATCATTTAAACATGTTCATCTCTTGCTTTTCATTCTAATAAGTGGTTGAGGTGATGTAACAAATATATTTCCTTTATTTTGATTTTTAATGTAAAAAGGGTACATTTGAATTGAAGAATTGAATGCTTGATTAATTGTAAAAGAGAGAAATTATTTAGTGTGTGCATTTTGATTTTGATGTGTTGGATTTGAATTCAGCTTTTAGAGTGGATATTTCTTGATTATAATTCTAAATTGGTGAATTTTTTTTTTTTTGGGATTTGGATTGTGCACCTTGAATGAGAATATGCTGGCATTTTTTGAGATAGTTTTCAATGTGCTAATGATGTTTGCTAAGTGAAAAAAAAATTGAGAATCTGTAAAATTTACTATTTGTAACACCCCAGATCTCTGAGCTCTGAATAGTACCATTTTTGGTCTGTGAATGTTACTATTCGGAGCCACCTTGGGGATTGAGAAATAAAGAGAAAATTAATTGAGATAAACACAATAAAAATTAACGGGAACCAAAGAGCTAAGAACTCATCGGGCATTATGAAGAAGATGGATTATGACCCGATAAGGGGTATTTTGGTCAATTCACTTCAAGAGTTGATTTTTTTGACCAAAATGTCAATTAAATTAAATTAAAATAATATATTGAATTATGAAGAATTTTTGAGGAAAAGTTAAGTGTAAATGTAAAAAGAAAAGAAATGAAATAAAAATTTAAGTTTAATGACATTTATGACACAATTAAAATTTATAATTTAAATAAACTAATTTTGAGGATAAATATATATAAGAGATAAGACAAATTTGACTAAAATTAAAAAGCTATTTCTTCCTCTTTCCCCTTCTTTGTGCCGCCACCCATCTCCCCATTCTCTCTCTCTTTTTTTCTTCATTTCCCCCATTTGCATCCTCCCTCCACTCTTGATGTCCCCACTTTTCTTACATGGATTCCCCATCTAAATAGTAGAAAACATCAAAATGCTCTTTGATTGAAGGATTTAAGCAAGAAGAATAAGGAATTCGAAAGGAAAATTGAAGATTAGAAGTTGGACACTTGAGGTAGGTTTATTTTCTTGCTCAATTAGTTATATAAACTTTGAATCAAGTTATATTTTGATAAAAATTACATGAGAAAGCATGAGAATCATGCATGTATGAAGAGGTGAGATTTTGGCCAATTTGGGAAAAACTTAGGGTTTGATTTGTTCTAATTAAATTGATGTTGAATTCAAGTTTAATTGAAGGATATACATGTTTAGGGTAGTAGAATTACATGGAAATTGCATAAATTGAAAAAATTGAAAATTAGGGTTCATGGGAATTTAGGGCTTTTATTGTATGAAGAGTAATTAGTATTTATAATGGCAATTTATGGTCATTTGAAGTTCTTTGAGTGTGAATTGATAATTATAAAATGAAAAGAATTAGTGAAATGGTATGGATTAGGGAAAATTACATACTAGGGTTAAGGAAAATTTGGGAGTTTTTGTGTTATGAAGTGCTATGGATGTATTAATGTTAAATTATGGTCATTTGGGGTGAGTTAAATGTGAATTGATGTTAGTTAGTGGAAGAAATTAAGGGAGGTGACAATTGAACCTTAGGGCAGAATTTTTGGATACTGAGTCCAGTGTGTTTGGTAGCTCATAAGTTGAGCTACACAACTTCAATTGGTGTGAAACCAATTGAAAATGAAACTTAAGACATAGAGCTAGAATTTCTATGAAGAGACCTAACCCAAAAACTACCAAGAAATTGCCTTTTGGCTTAAACCTAGATATGAAATTCTGGAATCTGCAGTGTGCTGACGTGAGCCGTAAATTTTGCAATGTCATAACTCTCTCTAGAAAACTCCAAATTAGGTGATTCTTGAACCGATTGAAACCTAAAACATATTAGAACATTTCATGTAAAGAACTTAGGATCAAATTATGAACTTAACCCAACCAAATTACTGAGCAAATTTGGGTCATCAAATCTGTCAGAACCTGAAACCTGCAAAAATTAGGCAAGTAAATAGTAAATTTTGAATTGTCATAACTCACTCTAGAAAACTCCAATTTAGGTGATTCTTAAACCGATGGAAACCTGAAACATAGTAGAACATTTCATATGAAGAACTTGAGGCCAAATTGTGGACTTAACTCAACCAAATTGCTAGGCAAAATTAAGTCACTAAATCTACCAGAATCTGTCCACATAAATAGTAAAATTAATTTGACTATAACTTAGGCTACACAACTCCAAATGAGGTGATTCAAAAAGAGAAATAAAGATGAGACCTAGAGGGACAATTTTTTTGAAGAACACCTCACCAAATTATGACTGGAACTAGGTAAAAATTGAGTTCAAAAATTAGGGCACCAAGCTATCCAAAATCCAAAACTCTTTAAAATTTACAAAGCTAAATTGGGATGCATTAGAAATTCATGTAATGAGTACTTGGTAGCAATTGAGATGAGTATTGAGATATTCTATTTGTGTATTTTCAGTAGAAAAAGAGGTTGAAACAGACAAGGAGAAGTGAGTAAAGGGAAAGGAGATCATTGATGGTTTGTGCACAACTAATCTTTTTCCTTGTTTTTAAACTTTTAAATTGATTGGAATGAGTTTATTTGAATGGATTTGCTTTGAATGAGTTTAATTTGATTTGGATATAGTTTTTCTCTTGCATTTGAGAAATTTGGGTGTTGCCACCTTTATATGGGTTTTATGATGATTTGAATGTGTTTATTGGTTTGCAAATGTGATTGTTGAGTGGAAAACTTTTAAAAATTGTTTTGAAACGGCAGTTAGTATGACAGTCCCTTTCAGAACTCCCCAGTAGTAACGGCTACTTAGGGTTTGATATTTGATTATGATTATGTCCCCCATTAAAAATGGTTAGTGGGGTGAGACTAAATGAGTACTCATTAGCTAGCAAGCTCTTCCCTCATTAATAACGGTTAGTGAGGTCGAGATTGCTTTGTCGTGGTGTACAACACGGCACTGATCGTAAAATTTTATGTCATGGTCTAAACTATGTGTTGATGTTGGCAACACTTATGCTTTGTGAATTGTGATTTGTGAAGTATGATTTCTCATTTGAAAGGTATTTTTCAATAAATGGTTATTATGGACTTAGAGATATTGTGATGCTTTTATGCTTAAGGAAAATATGATTTATTATTCTTTGATAAGTTGTACTTTATTTTAAGTTTTAAAATTATTAGTTGTATACTACTGAGTGATAAACTCAGCGATAGCTTATTTATGCTGTCGCAGGTAAGAGAAAGGAGAAGGCTACTGAGTGAGAGACTTGGAAGCAGCATTTTATATTGATTGTAGGTATATATAGTAAATACCCCTGTAATTTCCTTTTGATGTATTTTGCAACTATATATATGGATATACAGACATTGAGCAATTTGTATTAAAAAGCATTACATTGCTATAGCATTTTGAGTTGTACATATTTACACTTCATTTTGAGACTTATGTAAAATGTTTCTTTTATAATAATAAGTTTATTTCCACTAATGAATGTCTACTTGATATGTAATTGAATTTATTATGCTTGTGAAAAGGATTGGAGCAAAATCTTTTACTTGGTTTACTTTATGATTTTAACAGGTTATATATTTGGGTTTTGCTAAAGTTGTAACTATCACCCCATAGTTTTTCCACAAAAATAATGATAAGATAAAAAGCTATGATTTTGTTCAAAATTCCTTGTAGCATATTTAATCGGTTATCGATAGGTGTAGTATGATAATTCATTAGATATGCTATGGGAACATGTCATGCCTTACCAGGGATAAGGTTTGACACTGTTCACGATGCATATTTCTATAGAATTTCTGTAGAATTTACTATTCACATCATTTTCTATACAACCTGTGAACCTAACCTATGTAGCAATTCTTTTTTAAGAAATTCATTGACTTTAGTAGCATTGTTGAGGGACTATTCAACCTTAAATTGCTTCCAAATTGCCAATTCTTTATTAAAGGTAAATTCTTCTCACTTTTTGTAGCATGCTTCACATTCTTGCCATTATAAGTAAGCTTATTTTCTTTATTGACTAAAATTTGATTCTAAATATTTTATGACTTACTTGTAATTCATCAATATCTTACATCTTATTAAGCTTTTTGAATTCCTTCATTCATTATATCTTTTTGTCCCATCTTGGCATCTATTTTCACATTGAGGACAATGTCCACTTTGAGTTGTAGGGGTGTATATAAATTTTGCAAAAATTTATTTTAGCATCTTAGTCTAAGTGTATTTCATTTCATTTTACACCATACATTCATATTGTAAATAGTTTACACACACATACACACATGCCATACATCACATAGTAACAATACCATATAAAAATTTGCATATAGATTTCTTATATTTAGTTAATGCATTTCTCATTTTTAGGAATCATGCATTCATGAAATAAAATTTTTGCCAAGTTCTTAGAGTAATGGGAGTTGTTTAGTAGAGTAACTTAGCTTACCTCTCGTTTAGTTTGAGGATTAAAAGTTCCTCAGAGGTGCAAAGTCTTGAAGTGTTTACCTTTGCCTGTATCTTCTTAGCCAAGAGCCACCCAATCAATTATTTAGAGATTGGAGTACTTAGAAAGTGCTATAGGATAAAAGGTAATCATTTGATGTCTCACCAATCCTAGAACAAGCTTTTTAAACCTTTCGAGGCAAAATATTAGCTTGTACTTGAAAAAAGAGATGATTAGGCATTCTTTGACTTAAGCCTTCTCATTTTAAATCTTTATCCTTTTCTCCTCATTAAAATTAACCCCTTTAAACCTATATTATTCCTAATTTTTCTTGGAACTCTTGTTACTACCTAGCCAATAGACGAAACACTATCTACCCTTTCACGAGAATAATCATTCATTGTAATTAGTACATTATAAAAAAAAGGGAAGAAAAAAAAAAGAGAAAAAAATAAAAAAATAAAAGGGAGAAGAAATGCTTATCATTTTGTAAAAGTGCTACTATATATGTGCCCTTCATTATTATCATTCAGATTGAAAGAAATTCACCTTTAGTAATTAAAGAAAATGAGTTTATGGGTGATATTTTGAGGGACAGTCATAAAAAGAAGTTGCCAGATGCAAATATTAAAGTATCAAAGTAGTTTGTGACACCCCTCACCCGTCTATAATGTAATCGAGCAAGGCATGTCACACAGAGTGTTAAAGCACCTTATCTTATCTTATCTTATTTTATTTTCTAAATATTCATTTTATAGGTTTAAATAGCCTTTTAAGTGAAATTCACATCATTTGTATCCTTTATTTTAAAATTTGATAAATTTGAATTATCACAAATTTTACGGAAAATCCGGCAGAGTGCCGGCTGTAATTTGGAAAAATAGTTCTTCAAAACCTGCTAAAAACACTCCCAATAATTTTTCAAACCCACAACTCCTAACATCAACCCATTTCTCAACAAATTTTCAAACAATTTCCATAATTTCATTCATATCATAATAATCTCAAATTCATGAAGAAATACTCAAATTTTATTTATTTACAAAATATACAAACATCTACATAAACTTCAAATTTGATAACTTTACAATGTACATGACAAAATCCATGTCTACTACAAGATACAAAATATCAAATACAAAAGAAACCTAATGTCCTATAATGAATGCACTGTAGGGTAGATGACTTTGGACTCCTTGCAAATCTGACTAATCACCAAGTCTGTGGTCTGCTGGGCTCGTTATCTTTATCTCTAGAACCTACGCGTAGTGCAAAGCAACGCGCTAAGCAATACTGCTTAGTAGTGCCAATATAAATAAAAATAATCTAAAATAAAATAAAATAAAAGTTTATGCAATTTGTTAATATTTTATGCAGACTAAAGTTTTTGGTAATTGTTAACAATTTTATCAATTTAGTACATTAATTAATAGTAATTTATTAAGAATTAATATAATTGCCCAAGTAACCTATGCAGCTGACTGAACTAGATAAATAGGTAAACTGGCACTGGGTACCAAGTACCTCGGGCCATCACACCATTGGTCACAAAGTGTCTTCCAGTGTGCAACAGAACAGCTACTAAGCCGTAATAATAATCGGGCACAAGGCTAAGTATCACAATAGTGTCGGAATGGCTAAAAGCCATAGTATCATGAAATGGCCACATAAGCTATAAATCACAGAATGGCATAATGTCATATGCAGTACTGCTATCGGAACCCTATTGGCATGCCAACCTATCCAAACCAAACGTACTAGGTATACTAGGGTATATTACAAAATTTAATGTTCTTTCAAATTTCAGATTTCATGCCTTATATTTACTATTCCATTGGTCATTGCTACAGTAAAAATTTGACCAAACTCTATTCATCAAAGTTGTTCCTTATTGCCTCTTATTTAATTTCCTTTTTGAATCACTCCATTTGGAGTTTTCTAGCTCAAGTTATGCTAATTTCTTTAAGACCGGCCAGATTGGTATTTGCCCAAAATTTCTGGGCAGAAATGGTTCTCGCAATTTTGGTACCCTGATTTTTGTTAGCAATTCAGATGGGTTATGGTCAGAATTTGGATTTATATTCTTCATGAAAGTTATTCAAAATTATCTAAGCTTTTCATTGGTATAAAATTCAGGTCAATTGGATATTTCTACACTGAGTTATGACCATTTGAATAAACACTATTCATTTAGTCACTTTTCCAGGGCAGTATGTGTGTTACCCGGATTAGGTCAATTTTTAGGTCAATCTAAGTTAGTTTTCTGGGCATGGTTTCTTCACCAAAAATATTGCATTATGTGTCTAGTTTCACCTCCAATTGGCCTTGAACCAAATAAAGCTACACAAGTTTAGTTAAGGCTCTCCAACCACACTGGACTCCAGTGGTCTAAAATTGATTGCAAAGGGCAGTCTACCCAACTCATAATCCAATGCCACAAATTGCCTCATTTTATGGTCAAACCTTACTAAATGGTCACTAATTGACCTTTAAAGTGCTCATCAACCATCACATGACCAAAACCCTAATTTTACTCAAAACTCCAAATTCTCATATTTCTATTCTTACATTACACCTACAATTCATGTTCTAATCATGAAATCCATGTCAAGGGCAGCTAGTATACCAATTTAATTCAAAGAAAACCATCAAAACCCTAACCTAAACAAGGCTGCTAAAATTGAGGGTTTTCATACACATAAATTTCATTCAAATTTCTTTCAATTTCTAACTTAAATTAATCCCTAAGCATGAATTTATAGAGAGAAATGAGAGATTGGAAACTAACTTCTTTTGGGAGCTAACTTGAGCTTGTAAATCTCCTTACTTTCTTCTTCTAATTGCTGCCTAGAGATGGTTTAAGGTATGAGGAGGAATTTTAGTAAATACAAGATAGGGTTTTATGGTGTAATTGAGTGAGGAATGGAGCTTGGGTGAAGCTTTAATGGAGGTTTGGGTGATGGGAGGAGTTCTGCTGGTTTGATGGGAGAAGATGGCAGATGTTTTTAATTGTTTTCTTCATTTTATTCTCTTTTAAGTGGTGTTTAATGACTTGTTGAAATTTGATTGGTTAGAAACATTTTAATTGCATCATGCTTACTTAAGCATGATGTAATTATTATGTTTTCTTTCATTTTTCTTTTTCTTTTCTTTCTACTCATTTTTTTAATTAATTTTCCATAAATATTTGTTCACATTTTATGTCATATAATTCACTTATGTAAATGGACAAGTTGGTCAAAAATCATCTCTGAAGGTGAAATGACCAAAATGCCCTTTGTTTTGCTTGACGGGCTAAAATTGTCTGTACTGATTTAAAAAAAAAATTCTCTGAGCATTTTCTTAGCATTCTAGGGCCATTAAAAGCTCAATAACTCTTCACTGGAGTCCAAAAATTAATTCACTGGGTTTTCCTACGGGTATAGGGTCGACAACTGTCTTTACAATCGCTTCCCGTTAGGTCACCCATCGCCGAGGCACTAGCTCATTTAACTTTGTTTTATTTTATTTCTAAAATTTTTCCTAATATTTTCTTATCATTATTTGAATTATTTATGACTCCTCACTCTAGTCTAAATATAATTCTAGACATTTTAGCTGTCCGGATAGACATTGGTCACCGGAACAACAAAACGTACGGACTAGCTAAAGTGAGGGTGTTAAGCTCTTTCCCTCTAATAAAAATTTCTTCCTCGAAATTTGCCTGATGCAAACAGTTGAGGGAATTGTTGCCTCATCGTCTCTTCACTTTCCCAAGTTGTTTCCTCAGTGTTATGGTGCCTCCAAAGTACTTTCACTAGTGGAATCCACTTGTTTCTCAACTCTTTTACTTCCCAAGCCAGAATCCTTATGGGTTCCTCTTCATATGTCAAAACCGGTTGGATCTTTATTTCTTCCATGGAGATGACATGTGAAGGGTCTGATCTATACCTTCTCAGCATAGATACACGAAACACATTGTGGATCTTGTCCAGCTCTGGTGAGACTTTCATATGGGCCAATGAATCTAGGGCTTAACTTATCCTTTTTTTCCAAATCTCAACACCTTCTTCCATGGTGAGACTTTGAGGAATACTTTGTCGCCAACTGCATACTCTATATCTTTTCTCTTCAAGTCGGCATAAGATTTCTGTCTGTCTGAGGCAACCTTCAAATTTGCTTTTATCAATTTAACCTTCTCCTCAGTCTGTTTCACCAGGTCCAGTCCCACAAGCTTATCTTCACCCAATTCAATGCAACATACTAGTGTTCTACACTTCCTCCCATATAGTGCTTCATAGGGAGCCATTTGTATACTAGCTTGATAGCTATTATTGTATGCGAATTCTGCCAGTGAAAGGTATCTATCCCAACTTCCCTCAAACTCAATAACACAACTCCTCAGCATATCCTCTGTCACACCCTATTCCTCGTACGATGTAACATGCTCTCGTAGTACACCTAATGAATTACCGTACTTCACCTACCGATAACTCATTAAATATACTACAAGAGATTTTAAAATAATTTTCGTTCGTTTTTAAATTGGTGGGTAAATTTTTTTTCAATTTTTTAAAACCTTTATTTAAAGTCCAAACATAAATTAAATTTTTAGATATTTAAAATCTGCGTAATTTTTACAAAAATTTCAGCAGAGTGCCGTCTATATTATAAGAAAACAGTTCTTTAAAACCTGAAAATAAAGACACTCCCAATATATTTCTCAATTCCAACTCTATGGTTTGCTGAAAGTCACTAAAAGTCCCCCAACAATTGTTTCCTTTGATTTTTAGATTAAAATCTAAGTTAAATTAATTTAATACATGTGCATCAAAACTAAAATTTCAAAGAAAATTACTTACCTTCACTTGAATTCCAATTCTTCAATTTCACTCCCTTTTTCCTTTTCTTTTCTTCTTCAAATGCTTCCCCAAGTGAAGTTAACAAGTTTTTATGGATTAATTTAGGGACAAAATAAGGTTAAATGGGTGGAATCAAGCTTGTAACCAAGCTTTAATGGTGGGTTGTCAATGGAGGTGAAAATGGGCGGGGCGGCCAAAACTTAAGGAAAAGGGAAGAAGTGATTTTTCTTTTTAATTTTTAGGTATTTTAAATGAAATTTTATGTATTAGACTTGGTCAAAAAATTTGAGAAAATAAAATTAATTTTTTGACATCACAATGATGTCATTCACATGATGTCATATACCTTTTTCTTTTCTTTTTCAATTTTCCTTAATTTTTCATTTATTTTTCTTTAGTTCTTCAATTTAATTCTTGATTCTGAAATTTTCTTTTCTCTGATTTTATTTGATAGTTTGGTCAGGAGACAGCTCTCGGGGTTAATTAATCAAATTGCCCCTCGCCGGTTCAACCCAGTTTGCAAATAATTCAATATTTCTTCCGGCTCTCTGACCTAATTATTTGACTGGCTTAACAATTATTTTTTGTGATTTTCTCTTTTCCACTGTGTTCATAATAGTCCTAAGGACCGCAGCGTCACAATTTACGGTTCGAAATTTGAGTTTAAATCGACTTCGCAGTCCTTCCCGAGAAGGTCACCCATCACTGTGACTCTCGGCTCGTTTAACTTCTTATGTTCTGTTTTTCTTATTTTTACTTTTCTATCTGGTAATCACTATTTATTTTCAATCAAGGCTTTTCTAGGTGTCTTAAACATAGTTCTAATCTTCTTAATTGTCTGGACCAATACCGGTCACCTGAATAGTAACATATACCCTGCTATGCAAATAGGGGTGTTACAATTCTCCCCTCCTTAAAATAATTTTGTCCTCTAAATTTTACCTAGTATTAGTCTCTGAACAGTTGTGGGTGCTGTCTCCTCATGTCCTATTCACACTCCTAAGTAGCTTCCTAGCCTAAATGATGGTTCCTTAGCACTTTAACCAATACTATTTACTCTTCAATTGCTCACCTCGTGTGCCAAGTTTCTTATAAGCTTTTGTCATAAGTTAGATTCAAATTCATTTCAATTTTAGAGGTAAGCAAATCTGTGTGCTAGTGGATCCACTCTTTCTAGGACCTCGTATGATCCTATGGGTGAGAACTTAGTTTTACTCTTTTCTTATCAAATCTCTTGATCATTTGATACAACCTTCAGTTTAGTTTAGAATATTTTAGTCTTTTCTTGCTGTTGCTTTAGCAATTATTTTCCTTTGTAGTCTTTTTTTCCTTTTTTTTTTCACAGCTTAACTTTAATTATTTTATTCCTCAATCTTATCTTCTTCCTTAACTTGACTGTTAAGTCATGATTTAGCACCTCTTATCATCCCTAATAAATCTACTATACTTCAATATTACTTTGATTTGGTCCTCTGACCATTCTAGTCAACACTTTAACTAATATTCATAACGTTTCTTTATTACATTTGCACCAACTATTCTAATTTTTACTTCCACAACTCTTTTATCTATCAATATTCTATAGCTTATTTTCCGCTGGTTTGCGATCATTACCCTTTTTTTTTTGAACCATAAATAATTTTTTAATCTTAAGAAGGGAGTCTACCGGCCTCTCCTTTTCTCCATGCTATTCCAAAGTTTCGCTTTAATTCTAATCTAATCCTTATGATCTGCACAATAAAATTGTGCTCTTCCTAAAGAATACCTAACCAACTAGTTCCTATCGAATTACTGTTATCAGTAGAATATCATTTCTTAACTATTTTATAAGTTATAATTGTCATCCATAGCATCTTGTCTCTTCTAGGGGAACAAAATTATATTTTGTGTCTACACAAATAGAATATTATTCCTTACTAAATTTTGAGCAAAAGATCCATTGCAATACGAGAACAATTATAAATCCCATATCGGAGATTGGAATTATAAATCCCATATCGGAGATTGGATAACTTAGCCCTATAGGTGTTATTTTTAAATTTTTACCATGCTAAAATCTCTAGTCCCATAACAATTCTTGATGTACTGTAACTCATGCTAGGGTAATGGTGTCGTTAACTCTCATTACCTGGCACCATGATCTTTTGATATTCTAATTATAGAGTTTTAAATCCCGAATTAGGATTTTCAAACTCAGTTCTAGTAATAAAACTCTATTCTGGTATATTTATACCAGAGCGAAAGTCATTTATAACTATTCTTATCCTTATGTATTATTGGGTAGTATGTAGCTCTACACAATAAATCTCAAGTCAGTACTGTAATCTGCAGCTTACAGCACAAACATCAAGAATATTACATAGTTACTATGATACATCCCAATAGATCAAACTTCCCTATGTCTTATTTCTTTCAAATCCACTAATATCTTAAACTTATTTTGATTATGGTACTTACCGACATCTATCAACAGTAATACCTTTACTTCCATTTAGGGCAGATATATATTGCTATAACTTACTTTTTGGTCCTCTTGCCTTACCTAAGTAGGCTTACTAATTAACTTTATAATTTATCGTAGTCTAGGAAATGCCTCTCACTAGAAACTTTTCTAAAATTAATTCTAATCACGCTTATTATCGCAATTCTTATCCTAAAAAACTAATTACTAACACATTAAAATTTATCTCCATATAACAGAATAACAGTAGAACATATAATTTTAGCATTAGCATATAAATAAGTAGAGCCGGAATCAAATAGTACATAATTATTCCTTTCACAAGTTAAGAACATACCAGCAACTACATCTGAAGTCTCTACTTCTTCCCCTCGATGCATGGTGTAGACCCTTATTTTGTGATGAGTATGTGCATTAAGGCCGTGGGAAACCCGATGATGAAAAATTATATGACTGTAAAATGTAATTGGAGGCATGGAGCTAAATTATTAATTCTGTGGCATGATCTTGAAAAAAATAAAAATAATAATAAAGTTTTGGGGAAATTAATTTAATTAAATTTAAATAAAATTTTATTTTGTTTAAATTTAATATGGGTAGTTCTTAAATAAATCTAACTAAGTTTAATTGGGCTCCATGGGCCTAAGAAAGCCTAGTTAGGAATTTTAAATAGGACCCATTTAATTATTTTCTAAAAATTAAAATAACAAAATATCTCTCTCCTCCTTGGCCCCACTCTCTTCCTCACTCCCTATTGGTGCCTTCCATTTTTTCCTGTCTTTCTATTGGTTGAAACACCTCACCCATATCCCAGTTTTATTCAAAATCTGTAATCGTAGTTGTTTAAGTCATCTAAACTTTATCACCCTAAGACTCCAAATCCTACCACACCTCTTCCTCATTCCCTATTGGTGCCTTCCATTTTTTCCTGTCTTCCTATTGGTTGAAACACCTCACCCATATCCCAGTCTTATTCGAATTCTGCAATTGTAGTTGTTTAAGTTATCTAAACTTTATCATCCTAAGACTCCAAACCCTATCACACCTCTCTCCCAAAACCCTATAAATACCCTACTAGAGAAGGGAAGAAGGGGATGATGGGGAGAAAAGAGGAAGAGAAAATTCAGAGCTATAAGAAATTTAGAGATATTTAATATTCTTTGAGTTCTTCCTTATTTTTTTTTTCTTTTCTTCAAGAAGATTTTCATACAAGATTTCTGGAAGGTTAGTTTTTATTGTTTTCTTTTCAAGATCTATGCCACACAATTTTTTAATTTTATGCTCTTTGTCTTCAATTTATTTTATATGTTCATATAGATCATGTAATCATGTTTAATTTGAGGCGATACACAACTCTGCACATGTTTAGTTTCTGTCTCTCGTACTTTTATTATTTTTCTTTATTTTCTTTATTTTTTATTACAAACAAAATTGGTAAGTAGCCCTAAGGTATGTACCAAAGAGGGTATTTGCGCGGAGCTTATATGGAGCTAAATGGGAGTAAGCCAGGGATATCATTGCCATACTAGAAAAGAAGACCCTTTTTTAAGGGGTAGCTTGCCCCAATGGCAACTGCATTTACCAACAAGTAAGTAACTCTAAACTTATCGAATAACCATTGGTATGAAATTGTAGTAATAATAGAACTTTTATTTGATAAATTAAAATTAACTTTGTTTTTAATTTAACTGACTTTTGCATGTAATTAATTTAAATAAATACTTTGTAAATTAAAATTAATCTTGTTTTTAAATTAAACTAACATTGGCATGTAAATAAATTTAATTTAATATTTGGTAATTGTAAAATAAATTTGCATGTTAGAAATCTTTATTAGGTTGTGATTGTTTGGGCCTTATATGATATTAGAATAAATTACACATGTACATAATTAACTTAGTTCAATTATCCTTAGGGTAACTTGGTGAAAATTAATTAATTAGATTAAATAGAAACATAGGGTTATTTGAAATTGAATTTGTTTGTAAATTAAATTCTCAATAATAAATTAATTTTAGTCATCTGGTAAATATCATTTAAATAATTAGCAACCCCATAGATAGGAATTACTTGTGCATGAAAATTGTGTATAAACAACAACCCTTTTGTGAATTACTTGCGTGTGTAGGATTAGAATTGCATTTTTTAGGATAAAGTTTAATAAAGGAATAATAAACAAGACTTCTAGAAACATTAGTAGAGGACTGGCACTCGAATCAACGAGGTTAGACCAGGCGTAAGGGGTGCCTAACACCTTCCCCTTACGTGCCCACTATCCCGAACCTAGACATTGGGCTATGGTAGGAGTAAGTTGCCATCCATGACCCTCGGAAGAAACACTGAATATGTCCCGGTTATTACCCGGGTGGCGACTCCTGTCTATCTATGCCTTCGTGGCATAAATCCTTAGTACCGTGGTAGTGTTATGGGAAGACTGTACTTACCAGTGGTTTGATTCTATTAGGATTGTATGAAGTTCATGTCTAGGAAATACTGTCTAAGGAGGTGGTATTTAAGTGAGACCATTGTGACTCCACCATCTTTCCTGGGCATTACCTGGTGCATTTTATATAATTCCAATGGATGATATTTCGCCTCACCCCCCACCCCCTACAGTTTGGCGACTCCATTAGGGAATAAATGGATAGTTACTCCAACATGTTTCTATTAGTCTAATATTATTCCTTTGTTAAACTTTTTGCATTGCACTACACTATCACACGGATCACCCTTACCCTTTTTAGCCCCGCTAGTATTAGCCAAGGAGACCATAGCTCCACTCGAGCTATGACGAATTGGTGAATACTAGCACCCCATGCCCGTACCTTCGAGTATATAAAAGAGCCACAGCTCCGGCCGTTGTGCTTAATGGACAAGCTCTCGCATGGGTGACCCTTTTCCTACCCGATGAAGCCCATGAGCCATAGATTTCAACCCTAGGTACCTCGTAGATTTTTGTTGTGCTAGATTTATAACCTTACTGTTCAAACCATAAGTTCTAATGGTAGTTGAGATGAACCTAGGCCTATGCATAGGCCCAATGTGTGTATAGGCCTAAGTCCATTTCAAAACCCATGTTAAGCAAGAGGATGCTTACTTATGGTTAAACTTTAAGGATATAAATCCTTTATTTGTGAGGGAAGGATCGTCCTGGACCATCCCCTATTGGTGTGTCCAGTGTACCATAGCCTAGGATAGAATTTTTTCGCTGCACGTGAGAGTTGAAGGTATAAGGGGGCGAAGATTCAGTTCTGGAGATTTTTTTTTTCGGTTTTGAGTCAGTCTTTGGTCCAATTTTAGTTCAGTTTATATGGTCTAGTTTTGGTTCAGTTTTCGTTCTATTGGTATGGTTCAGTTTTCATTTTGTAAAAGTAAAGGCAAAAAAAAAAAAAAAAAAGAAGAAAATGGTCCATTCATGCATTGCATTCATGTACATAGCATGCTTAGGTTAACCCTTAAATCCTATTTTTTTGAGCAAACATAGCCTCAAAACACACCAAAGAGACTTCCAATCAGGTCACTTAGGTTAGGGAAGGGAAGAGACTAGTAAGGATTTCACCTGCACTACTTAAGATGGAAGAAACTATGGCCGTGCTTGATGAAATATTGAACGCCAAGATGTTTGAGCTAGAAGAGACAATTGTGGTCAACTTTAGAAAGAGGCCCCAAGGTAGGCCAATTAAGTGGCATTAAAATTATTGAGGTTCAAATTATGTCTCACACCGCAAGGAGATTTTTTTTCCAATTCAGCTAACCCTTATCCAAAGTTTTGGAGTGTCCCAAAGTTCAAGACCTCCTATAGCTCTTAGCACCCAGACCACTACCAAATCCACTCTCACCTAGCTATGATATCAACCAATGTTACCTGTTCTACCAAGCCCACAGTCATGACACCGACTGATGCTTTCAACTTAAGTATGATATCTAAGACCTAATTAATGCCAAAAGGATAATTGACCCAGAAAATTAACCTAAAAGCCCCATGCCTAGCCAAAATTTCCACCTACACCAGGTCTCTACATGATCTCCATCACCCCAAATAACCCTAACAGAATTATTGACTTTATCCAACCCATCCAAAAGCCCAATGAACCTCAGTCTATAATGGTTATTGACATTTGTGATAATTCTAGCTATGATGAGGGTCCTTTGGATGTTTGGACTGATTCTGATGAGGAGATAGTTACATTATAACTAGATGGTTCAGTTCTACTAGTGTCTGATTTTCAAGTTGTTGGGATCCATAAAAACTAGACGGATCTAAAAGTGGCTACTATGAAGAAAGGGCTGAAGTTTTTTCTTAGCATAGGCCTAAGAGAAAGTATAGATGGTTTGGTGACTTTTCTTGAGATGATGGGGCAGATCACGAGCCATGGTTTAGGCTATGAGCCAACTAAAGAGGAAAAAGAGTCAAAACCTCCTAAGTTCTTGAAAGAGAGGGGCAATTACCTGGACATATGATAAGGGGTTACTACATGTGAAAGTGCTAAAGTAGAAAATCAGGACCATTGATCTAAGGATTGCATGGAAAGCTAAGCACCTAAAGTTACACTCCTAAGTTTGAGTTTGTCTTTTGTAATGCTCGTAGTAGTGATACAGATGTTTCCATTTCTGATGTACTTGATGAAAATTTCGAGGCAAAAATTACTAATATGACTAGTCCTTTTGCTTACTTATTTGATGTTTATTCTAATAGGCATATGCATGGCATTCATAATCATTTAGAATCAATTTCTATTAATGCATCAAAATCGATCTCTATTAATTTGGGTACACCAATCCTAAAGACATTAAGTTAGCTAAAGATTTAACCCAAGAAGAAAGAGATAAATTTATAGCCTTGTAAACAAAGTACCAAGAAGCACATGCTTCGAGCTTAAAATTAGATGGCCGATTCCCAAGCCAAGCTAGTGTCCCCATAGGAAAAGAATGATCAAAAGTTGACTTAGCTAGTTATCCTAATGAGGAGTAAAATTTCATGCTATGAAGGATTAATAGTAGCACATGTGGACCTAGAGGGAGAAGGAAAATGATATGAAGACATAAGGAAGTCTCTGGAAGTGAGAGAATAATCACAATAAGCCTAAAAAAGAGATTGAGCAATAATTCATAGATTAGCCACTCAATTTACTTTTGGCTGGGGGGCAATTCTACAAACTCTTATGTGTGATAGAAAAATAGGCTGAGCAAAAAATGAAAGACGTACATGCAGGAATGTGTGGTCTCCATATGAATGGAAAGGTTCTAGTTGAAAAAAAAAATTGTTCAAAACATATAAGGATTGGCCTAAAAAACTCCTTTATGTTCTTTAAGGTTATCGTAGTACTACAAGGACATCCACGAGGGCAACCCCATTCTCTTTAGTGTATGAGAGTAAAGTAGTGCTATCCATTAAGCAAGAGGTCAAATCCTTAAGAGTGATGCTAGAAGCTAAGATCCTAGAAAATGAGTGGGCCTAAAAGAGATATGAGGAACTAGCTTTGATTGATGAAAAGAGGATGTGAGCCTTGTATCATATGCAGGCTTATCAGAGGAAGATAGCTAGAGCTTTTAATAAGAAGGTGAAGCCAAGAAAGATCAAAGAGGGAGACATGATTTTGAAACAAGGTCGGCCCATCCCTTTTGATTTAAGAGGAAAATTTACCCAAGCTAGGATGGTCCATACATAGTCAATAAGATCTTACCACAGTAAGAATATCAAACTTGGATGGGAATGAATTTCACGAACCAGTCAATTTAGACAGGCTCAAATGGTACTTTGTGTGAGATAGGCCCGCTAGGCTGAAAACTTACAAAAGATGGTCTAGGCAAAAGTAAGGGTCAAAGAAAAAAAAAAGAAAAGAAAAGAAAAAAAATGCTAGATTGAAAACCTGCAAAAGGTAGTCTAGGCAAAAGGAGAGATGAGATAAGATCTGGATGGAAAACCTAAAAAGGCCATTCGGCAGGTTATAAAGCTTATTTCTAACTTTGGAAGGTTAAAAATTTGGCAAAACTAAATGTAAGAGGGAGTAATGGTGTACCTAAATAAATAAAGAAGTTTTTATTGCATTAACCAGGAATAGGTTTTATTTAATTATGATTGTGAATGTTTGTGTCTTGAGGGATACATCAAAAGATTAAGTAATTGAACTGCATTGTTTTGATTTAACCTATTGCCTTATGAGCATGATAGAATAGGTGCTTGATATGAATATCCTGGTGATTATCTAATTTCAAAAAAAAAAAAAAAAAAAAAAGAGAAAAAGAACAAGAAAAAGAAAAGAAAAAATAGAGCTCGCTAAGTGGAAAACCCGAAAGGGCCGCTTAGGCAAAAGTTAGAGCAAGCTTGCTGAAATGAAAACTCAAAAGAGCATTTCAGGCAAAAGTTAGAGCACAAAAAATTGAGTTCATGGAAGATAAAGGAGTCAAGGCAGAAAAGTTTTGAAATAGCTGTAGAATAATGAAGCATGGGGGAGAGAAGAAAAAGAAAAATCAGAGGGAAATTGTATTGTGACCTTAAGGAAGTTTTTTTTTTGGTGAACAATTCTTCTCAAAATTTTTGAGGCTATAAGAAAGTTTTTGCAAAAAGAGGTCCCCTAGAGGACTAAGTTTTTTTAGAATCTCTAGTAAAATCAGCATGCCCATGATAGGAAGTAGCATACAGGAAATCAGAGAGAATTTTGAGACCCAGTCATCTCAATTTTTTCAAATCATGACAGATATTTTTTGGTAAGTCCTTAGACGTTGTTTAGGGCATATGGCATAGTTGTGTAAGGCGTAGCATAACATGAATCACCACAGTTTCAATTGTCGAACTACGAGGGAGTCTGATTCTTCCTCAAGATAGCGAGGGGGATACGTAGGTAGTTTAGGACCGCGGTCCTAAATATGAACCCACAACATTTCATGACAGATATTTTTTGATAAGTCCTTAGACGTTGTTTAGGGCATATGGCATAGTTGTGTAAGGCTTAGAAGAACATGCATCAACATGTCACTTGTAGGTGTGTAAGGCGTAGAAGAACATGCATCACCACAGTTTCGAGGGGGTCTGATTTTTCCTCAGGATAGCGAGGGGGATACGTAGGTAGTTTAGAACCGCGGTCCTAAATACGAACCCACAACATTTCATGACAGATGTTTTTTGGTAAGTCCTTAGACGTTGTTTAGGGCACATGGCATATTTGTGTAAGGCGTAGAAGAACACGCATCAACATGTCACCTGTAGGTGTGTAAGGCGTAGAAGAACATGCATCACCACAGTTTCAAGTGTCAAACTACGAGTGGGTCTGATTCTTCCTCAGGATAATGAGGGGGATACGTAGGTAGTTTAGGACTGCGGTCCTAAATACGAATCCACAACATTTCAAAACACATAGTTGCCATTGTCATGAGACCGTAGCTAGTCTCATGACACAGAGTATATCGACAGAGCAAGATGCACTCAATTTTCACATGACACAGTTATCACTGTTATGAGACCGTAGCTAGTCTCATGATGCAGAGTGTATCGACAGAGCAAGATACACTCATTTTTTTACATGACACAGTTATTACTGTTATGAGATCGTAGCTAGTCTCATAACATAGAGTATGTCGACCGAGCAAGATATACTCGATCCTCATAGCCAATGTTTCATAGTTATTAGAAATTTGATTTTCACTTTGACGAAACTTGAGCAATGCTTTCGCATTGATTTCAACTTTCGCCAAAGTGGGGGGCAAACTGTAGACCCTTATTTCGTGATGAGTATGTGCATTGAGGCCGTGGGAAACCCGATGATCAAAAATTATATGACTGTAAAATGTAATTGGAGGCATGGAGCTGAATTATTAATTCTGTGGCATAATCTTGAAAAAAATAAAAATAATAATAAAGTTTTGGGGAAATTAATTTAATTAAATTTAAATAAAATTTTATTTTGTTTAAATTTAATATGGGTAGTTCTTAAATGAATCTAACTAAGTTTAATTGGGCTCCATGGGCCTAAGAAAGCCTAGTTAGGAATTTTAAATGGGACCCATTTAATTATTTTCTAAAAATTAAAATAACAAAATATCTCTCTCCTCCTTGGCCCCACTCTCTTCCTCACTCCCTATTGGTGCCTTTCATTTTTTCCTGTCTTCCTATTAGTT
This sequence comes from Hevea brasiliensis, assembly GCF_030052815.1. NCBI lineage: Eukaryota > Viridiplantae > Streptophyta > Magnoliopsida > Malpighiales > Euphorbiaceae > Hevea > Hevea brasiliensis. Next base: position 34,960,503 of record NC_079495.1, on the reverse strand, counting down.
GAAACACCTCACCCATATCCCAGTTTTATTCGAATTCTGCAATCATAGTTGTTTAAGTCATCTAAACTTTATCACCCTAATACTCCAAATCCTACCACACCTCTTCCTAATTCCCTATTGGTGCCTTCCATTTTTTCCTATCTTCCTATTGGTTGAAACACCTCACCCATATCCCAGTCTTATTCGAATTCTGCAATTGTAGTTGTTTAAGTCATCTAAACTTTATCATCCTCAGACTACAAACCCTATCACACCTCTCTCCCAAAACCCTATAAATACCCTACTAGAGAAGGGAAGAAGGGGATGATGGGGAGAAAAGAGGAAGAGAAAATTCAGAGCTATAAGAAATTTAGAGATATTTAAGATTCTTTGAGTTCTTCCTTATTTTTTTTTCTTTTCTTCAAGAAGATTTTCATACAAGATTTCTGGAAGGTTAGTTTTTATTGTTTTCTTTTCAAGATCTATGCCACACAATTTTTTAATTTTATGCTCTTTGTCTTCAATTTATTTTATATGTTCATATAGATCATGTAATCATGTTTAATTTGAGGGGATACACAACTCTGCACATGTTTAGTTTCTGTCTCTCGTACTTTTATTATTTTTCTTTATTTTCTTTATTTTTTATTACAAACAAAATTGGTAAGTAGCCCTAAGGTAAGTACCAAAGAAGGTATTTGCGCAGAGCTTATATGGAGCTAAACAGGAGTAAGCTAGGGATATCATTGCCATACTAGAAGAGAAGACCCTTTTTTAAGGGTACCTTACCTCAATGGCAACTGCATTTATCAACAAGCAAGTAACTCTAAACTTATCGAATAACCATTGGTATGAAATTGTAGTAATAATAGAACTTTTATTTGGTAAATTAAAATTAACTTTGTTTTTAATTTAACTGACTTTTGCATGTAATTAATTTAAATAAATACTTTGTAAATTAAAAATTAATCTTGTTTGTAAATTAAACTAACATTGGCATGTAAATAAATTTAATTTAATATTTGGTAATTGTAAAATAAATTTGCATGTTAGAAATCTTTATTAGGTTGTGATTGTTTGGGCCTTATATGATATTAGAATAAATTACACATGCACATAATTAACTTAGTTCAATTATCCTTAGGGTAACTTTGTGAAAATTAATTAATTAGATTAAATAGAAACATAGGGTTATTTGAAATTGAATTTGTTTGTAAATTAAATTCTCAATAAAAAATTAATTTTAGTCATTTGGTAAATATCATTTAAATAATTAGCAACCCCATAGATAGGAATTACTTGTGCATGAAAATTGTGTGTAAACAACAACCCTTTTGTGAATTACTTGCATGTGTAGGATTAGAATTGCATTTTTTAGGATAAAGTTTAATAAAGGAATAATAAACAAGACTTCTAGAAACATTAGTAGAGGACTGGCACTCGAATCAATGAGGTTAGACCAGGCGTAAGGGGTGCCTAACACCTTCCCCTTACGTACCCACTATCCCGAACCTAGACATTGGGCTTTGGTAATGACGGTTGTGGAAACTCTGCAAGGAGTAAGTTGCCATCCATGACCCTCGGAAGAAACACTGAATATGTCCCGGTTATTACCCGGGTGGCGACTCCTGTCTATTTATGCCTTCGTGGCATAAATCCTTAGTACCGTGGTAGTGATAAGGGAAGACGGTACTTACCAGTGGTTTGATTCTATTAGGATTGTATGAACTGCATGTCTAGGAAATGCTGTCTAAGGAGGTGGTATTTAAGTGAGACCATTGTGACTCCACCATCTTTCCTGGGCATTACCTGGTGCATTTTATATAATTCCAATTGATGATATTTTGCCTCACGCCCCACCCCTACACATGGCGTTCCCTCTTTCTAGTGTATTCCTCTGTTCGGGTTGGTCCATTGTGCGAGGATTACACGAAGTGTTGTCTCTATTTTTGTCTCTGCCCCTACTGACTATTAATGAGCCTCTAAAATCAGAACCTTGGACTGATTCCTTTAGTGTAGTATGTGGCATAAATCGACGTGCGCTAGTACAATCTCGGGTGAAATGTTTGATTCCACCACAATTGAAGCAGGCTCCATGTGACACCCCTTACCCGTGTACAGAATATCCGAGTAAGCAATGTCACACGGTGTATCGGCACACTCTATTTTACCTTAATCAATTTTTGTCATAGTTTTGAATATAGTTTATGAAATTAATTTGTTTAAGCCATTTATCGAAATTATTATTTATTTGAGGTTCCAAAAATTTTATAGAAAATCCGGCAGAGTACCGGCTAAAAATGGAGAAAACAGTTCTTCAGAACCTGTGAAAAACACTTCCAATATTCATATCTCATCACTCTCAAACTCCAATATCAAAATCTCAACATTTTTCAATTTCATTTCTCAATCATTCATCTAATGTGATAATCAAGTACAATTCACAGATAGATATTCACATTTTCCATTCACCAACACAATTTTCATTATTTACATGAACATCAAAATACATTACATAAATCCAAATACATATGAAAAAAAAAAAAAATTAGTTACAAAATACCAAAATGAAACCTAGTGTCCTACCAATGCACTGTGGAGGGTGAGGTGACACGAACACTATGCAGAGCTGTAGCATGGACTCACCCAGTCTGCGGTCTACTAGGCTCACGATCAGTATCTCCAGAACCTACGCGTGGCAAAAGCAACGCGCTAAGCAATGATGCTTAGTGGTGCAATAATAAAATAAAAGAAAATAGCAGAAAATAAATATGTATTGAATGTATATGTCTTATTTGTTTTGTATTTGTTATATTCATTTATTTCTTTAACTTTGTCCATTTTCATTCATTTCGTTGCCCAAGTAACCTATCTTTGGATGATCGGATGGATAAGCGGGTGGCACTGGGTATCAAGTACCTCGGGCCGTCACACCATCGGTCACATATGTATCTCCCGGTGTGCAACAGAACAGCTAACAAGCTGTAAATAATATTAGGCACGAGGCCAAGTCTCAACACAATATCAAAATGGCTAGAAGCCATAAAATCACAGAATGGCATAATGCCATGTGCAGTACTGCTAACTGAACCCTATTGGCATGCCAAACTATCCAAACCAATCTTGTTAGGTATACTAGGGCATTTGATACTTTAAAATTCTTCAATTTGTGAATTTCAAGTTTTGGTGTCACTATTCACTTCATTAGTCAACAAAAATGTTGACTCTTGGATAAAAAATAGGTGTATTGGTTTTAACACTCTCAATGTACCACATTTTGCATTTAAAACTTGTTGGAATTAATCACCAAATCCATTTTCAAACTTAGCACTAAGGGGCATAATTTTCAGTTTTTTGTACCATAAATTTACTGTTCCATTAGGGACTGTTACAGTGGAAATTTGAGGAAATGGTAAACATGAAAGTTGTTCCTTATTTTGTCTAATTGAATTTCTTTTTTTGAATCACTCCATTTGGAGTTTTGTAGCTCCAGATATGGTCCATAAACCACAGCTGGCCGGATTGGAAAACTACAGAATTTACCAAATCTACAATACAATGAACAGTGACTGTGAATGCCTTGTTGGATAGGTTCTGGTCATAATTTGGGGTAGGTTTCTTCATGAAAGTTGTTTTTCTATATCTTATCTTCTTTCTGTAAAAATTTCAGGTCAAATGGACCATTTTACAGTGAGTTATGGTCATTTAGTCATTCTGTAGAATCTGCTTGCAGGGTATCCGGATTGGGGCCAACTTTTGGTCCACTTGCTTTGGTATTTTGGGGATGGTTTCTTCAGTAAAATTGTGCCATTATATGTCTAGTTTCATGTACAATTGGCCAAACACCAATTGAACCTACACAGCCAAAGATATGGCAGTCCAAACAGGCTAGACTCCTAGCCTCCCTGCTGCACTCATTAGGCAGCCCACCAATTCAGTTTGTATTACTCTAAATCTCTTCAAATTATGGTCAACTTACCTCAAATGGTCACTAATTGACCATTATAATATTCACTTACCACTTCATAAGCCAAATCTAAATTTCACTCCCAAACCCTAGTTCAAATTCAAGGTTCACACCACACACCTTAGTTAACTCTTTCATTCCTTATATATATATATATATACACTTTAAACATAATCTCTAATTCATTCTAAGTCCATTAAAACAATCAAACTCACTCCTTCCTTAGGGCTGCTGAAATTCATGGTATACATACACATGAGTTTTAGTCCATTTAATTTACAATTTCATACTAAATTCAAGTCCCTAACATGGAAATAAAGAAATAATTGCATAAGTAAGCACTAACCTCTTTGCTCAACTTATTAAACTTGTGAAAACTCTAAAATTTCTCCTCTTTGTGGCTGCCTAGAGCTTCCTTAGGGTGTGTAGATAAGTTTTAGTGAAGGTGACTTAGGGTTTTGGGGGGAGATTTAAGAGATTTTTAAGCTTGATTGAAGAAGAAAAATGGAGGACCTCTTGGCTATGGTGCGGCTGGAATTTGGGGAGGAAGATGGCTGTTTGTTTTTTTTTTAATTCTTTGGTCTTTATTTGTCTCTTTTATTAGTTAATTAATTGGTTGTTTACATGTGATTGGTGGGAACTTCAAATGACATCATAATGATGTCATAAATGAGCCTTTTTTCTCATTTTCTATTCTTTTCTTCTCTACTTATTTTCAATTTAATTTTTAGCAATATTTATTCACATTTTATGTAATAATAATTATTTACTCAACTGGAAAAGTCGGCCAAAAATCGTCTCTGGAGGCGAAATGACCAAAATGCCCTCCATTTGGCTTAACGGGTCAAAATTATCTGTACCGATTGAAAAATTTTCCTAAATATTTTCTTGGCATTCTAATGCCATAGGAACCTCAATGACCCTTCTCTGGAGTCCCAAAAATTATTTTATGAATTTTTCCCCAGGTCTAGGGCTCCTAGTTGCGAGAACCGCAACTTCCCTCTGAGTTACCTATCACTTGGGCACCGGCTCATTTAACTTGGTTGTATTTTATTTCTAAAATTTTTACTAAATTTTTCTTATTAATAATTGAGTTAATTATGGTTCCTCACTTTAGTTTAAATATTTTTCCGAACGTTCTAGCTATCCGGACCTACACCGATCACCGGAACAGTAGAATGTACGGAGTTGCTACCGGGAGGGTGTTACAACTCTTCTCCTCTAATTTCAATTTCGTCCTCGAAATTTACCTGATGCAAACAGTTGAGGGAACTGTTGCCTCATCGTTTCTTCACTTCCCCAAGTTGCCTCCTCAGTGTTGTGGTGCCTCTAAAGCACTTTCACCAGTGGAATCTGCTTATTTCTCAACTCTTTCACTTCCCGAACCAGGATCCGTAGAGGTTCTTCTTCATATGTGAAATCCGGCTGTATTTCAATTTTTTCCCTGGAGATGACATGTGAAGGATCTGAGCGGTATCTTCTGAGCATGGACACGTGGAACACATAGTGGATCTTGTCCAGCTCTGGTGGTAAAGCTAGCCTATAGGCCACTGGACCCACACGTTCAATGACTTCATATGGGCTAATGAACCTAGGGCTTAACTTGCCTTTTCTTCCAAACCTCAGTACTTTTTTCCATGGTGACACCTTGAGGAACACTTTGTCGCCAACCGCATATTCTATTTCTTTTCTCTTTAGGTCGGTATAAGATTTCTGTCTATCTGAGGCAACCTTCAGATTAGCTTTGATTAGTTTCACTTTCTCTTCAGTCTGTTTCACCAAGTCTGGGCCTACCAATTTGTCTTCTCCCAATTCAGTCCAGCACACTGGAGTTCTACATTTTCTCCCATACAGTGCTTCATATGGGGCCATTTGGATGCTAGCTTGGTAGCTATTGTTGTATGCAAATTCTGCCAGTGGGAGGTATCTATCCCAACTTCCCTCAAACTCAATGACACAACTCCTCAGCATATCCTCAAGGACCTGGATTACTCTTTCTGATTGCCCATCCGTCTGAGGATGGAAAGCTGTGCTGAAGTGGAGTTGTGTACCCAAGGACTCATGCAACTTTTTCCAAAATCTCGATGTAAACCTTGGGTCCCGATCAGATATGATGGAAAGTGGAATTCCATGCAGTCTAACTATCTCACTGATATACAATTCTGCTAACTTCTCCAGTGAGTAGTCAATCCTAACTGGCAGAAGGTGTGCTGACTTTGTCAATCTATCAACTATCACCCATACTGCATCATGTTTCTTCTGGGTGAGAGGTAGACCACTTACAAAATCCATGGTGACCCGATCCCATTTCCATTTAGGTATGCGTATAGGCTGTAGCAAACCTGATGGAACTTGATGTTCTGCCTTGATTTGCTGACATGTCAAGCATTTAGTCACATAGTCAGCTATGTCCTTCTTCATACCAGGCCACCAATACTGAAGCTTCAGATCATGATACATCTTTGTACTTCCTGGGTGCATAGCATATACACTGGTGTGTGCCTCTTTTAGAATACTGGCCTTCAATTCCCCATCATCTGGTACACACAGTCTTCCTTTGTAATACAGACACCCATCTACTTTCACCTCATAGTCAGTTGTTTTTCCCTCTGAGATTTTGCTCATAATAGTCATTAGCTTCTCATCTATCTTCTGCCCATCTAAAATCTGTTGTAACAGGTTTGGCCTCACTTGCAATTCAGCCAAAATAGCTCCATCTCGAACCAAAGATAGACGAGCATTCAATGATCTCAAAGCTGTCATGGATTTTCTACTCAAAGCATCAGCAACTACATTTGCCTTCCCAGGATGGTAGTCAATTACACAATCATAGTCTTTCAGGAACTCAATCCATCGTCTCTGTCTAAGGTTGAGCTCCTTCTGGGTTAGCAAATATTTTAGACTTTTGTGGTCTGTGTAAATGTAGCACTTTTCACCATATAAGTAATGCCTCCATATCTTCAGTGCAAAGATAATTGCTGCAAGCTCTAGATCATGGGTAGGGTAATTCTGTTCGTGTGGTCTTAGCTGCCTGGAAGCATAAGCGACCACCTTCCCCTCTTGCATCAATACACACCCTAACCCATTATGAGAGGCATCACTGTAGACCACGGAGTCTTTTCCTGACACTGGCTGTGTTAATACTAGTGCCTCTGCCAACATAGCCTTCAACTTCTCAAAACTGGTCTGACACTTGTTATTCCAGTCAAATATGACATTCTTGTGTAACAACTTGGTCATTGGAGCAGCTATTAAGGAAAATCCTTTCACAAATCTCCTGTAATACCCAGCTAGCCCCAAAAAGCTTCTAACCTCAGTTGTATTCCTGGGAGGCTTCCATTCCATCACTGCTTCTATTTTCTTGGGATCCACCCTAATCCCATCAGCTGACACTATGTGTCCAAGGAATGCAATCTCATTCAACCAGAAGTCACACTTGGACAACTTAGCATACAGCTTCTTTTCTCTCAGGGTTTGTAGAACAATCCTCAAATGCTCATCATGTTCTTCCCTGGTCTTGGAATACACCAAAATATCATCAATAAAGACCACTACGAACCGATCTAAGTGTGGATGGAAGATACGGTTCATAAGGTCCATAAATGCCGCTGGTGCATTTGTTAGGCCAAAGGGCATCACCAGAAACTCATAATGCCCATATCGGGTCCTGAATGCAGTCTTTGGCACATCTGCATCCTTCACCCTCAACTGATGATACCCTGATCTGAGATCAATCTTAGAAAATACTCCTGCTCCCTTCAACTGATCAAACAGATCATCAATTCTAGGCAACGGATATTTATTCTTCACTGTCACTTTATTCAACTGCCGGTAATCAATGCATAGCCTCAAAGTCCCATCCTTCTTTTTCACAAACAGCACTGGAGCTCCCCATGGTGACACACTGGGGCGTATGAACCCCTTATCAAGCAACTCTTGCAACTGAGTTTTCAACTCCCTCAATTCAGTGGGTGCCATCCTATAAGGAGCAATGGAAATGGGTGCTGTACCCGGCAGTGTCTCAATAGCAAATTCAACTTCCCTTTCTGGTGGCAAACCGGGCAATTCTTCAGGAAATACCTCTGGGAAGTCTCTTACTGTGGGTATATCACCTGAGATCCGGCTTAGCCTGCCTAGTATCCACCACATGTGCTAGGTAGGCTTCACAGCCTTTTCTCATCATTCTTCTTGCAACTGTGGCTGAGATGACATTGGACAAGAAATCTGTCCTTTCCCCCACAACTGTGATCTCATTACCCCCAGGAGTTTTCAAAGAAATTCTCTTCAATTTGCAATCAACTATTGCCTGATGACGTGACAACCAGTCCATTCCCAAAATCACGTCAAACTCGTGGAAGGGCAACTCAATCAGGTCTGCCAAGAAGTCATACCCCTGAATCCTTAATGGGCAACCCTTGTATACTTTGTTCACCACTACACTGTGGCCCAATGGATTAGTGACCAGAATGTCTTGGTCACTCTCCCCTAGTAGTATCCCCCTTTCTACGGGTAAGTTGATGCAGATGTATGAATGAGTGGATCCTGGATCCACCAATGCATGCACAGGTGTATTGTAGAGGGAAAATGTACCCCTTATGACGTCCGGGGCATCTTGCTCCTCCTGAGCTCTAATGGCATAGGCTCTGGCAGGTGGTCTGTTATCTGGCCTCTCTGCTGGCTCAGATGCAGGCCTCTATGATGGTCCCACTATGTCAGATTTGCCAGATTTCCTACCTCTTTGTGGTGCAGGAGCAGGTCTGTCTAATTGTGTTGGAGTAGCTGTAGTAGTTCTGCGTGGACAGTTCTTCAACTGATGCTCTGTTGACCCACACCTTAAACAGGCACCAGTCACTCTCCAACACTCCCCCTTATGCCATTTCAAACAATGTGGACATGCAGAAGATGCTGGGGCTGGTCCCCTGAACCCCATCCCTGGAGAGCTGCCACCGATGGTGTGGGTGACCTCTCCTAGGGGTAAACTATGGCACAGGCCCACAGGTGACCCTGACCTTGTAGTTGACCTGAACTCTGTGCAGGTGGACCCTTGAACTTCTTCCCAAATGCAGGAGATGAACTAGACTGACCTGGGCCCCTCTTCTGCTGTCTCTCTCTTCTGGTCTGTTCACTTATTCTAACCTTTTCAACCTTTATTGCAGCTTCCACTAACTTGGTGAAGTCTGTGATTCCCAAGGCAGTGATCATGATCTTTATATTATCATTTAATCCCTCTTCAAATCTCTTACACCTTTCAGCTTCATTAGGGACTATCTCCCTTTCATAGCGGCTCAATATGACAAATTCCTTTTCATACTCGGCCACTGACAGCTGTCTCTGCCTCAGATTAATGAACTCTCTTCTTCTCTCTTCCAGGTATGCACTACCTACATATTTCTTCTTGAATTCAGAGAGAAAGAAGTCCCAAGTTACTATTTCTGGCTGTACTTCACTGGACACAGTATCCCACCATTCATATGAGTCGTCTTGCAGCAGAGATACAACAGCTTCTAGATTTTGCTCTGGAGTGCAGTGGAGTTGTTTTAAAACTCTGCCTGTTCTGTTCAACCAATTTTCGGCTGCAACAGAATCATCTTCTCTCTTGCCAAAGAAGTCCACTGCTCCAAACTTCCTCAATTTTTCCAGGTGTGATTTCGGTTGTGGAGGTGGTGGTGGTGCTGGCATTACCCCGGCCATTTGTCTGAAGAATTCGGCCATTTGCTGGAACATGGCCTGTGGAGGTTGAGCAGGCTCTGCTTGAGCTGGCGGAGCAGGTTCTCCCATACCCCTAGTCTCAGCTGCTGCAGGTGGAGCATGACTCTCCACTTCCTCCTCAACTGCCCTCTGAGATGTAGGGTCCATATCCTATTGAAAATAAGAAAGACAAACAGATCTGCATTAGTGTCACCTCGACTCTTACAAATGCAATGAATGGTATGCACTCAATCTAGCCCAGAAACGCCTAAACCGTGCTCTGATACCACTAAATGTGACACCCCTTACCCGTGTGTAGAATATCCGAGTAAGCAATGTCACACGGTGTATCGGCACACTCTATTTTACCTTAATCAATTTTTGTCATAGTTTTGAATATAGTTTATGAAATATAATTTATTTAAGCCATTTATCGAAATTATTATTTATTTGAGGTTCTGAAAATTTTATAGAAAATCCGGCAGAGTACCGGCTAAAAATGGAGAAAACAGTTCTTCGAAACCTGTGAAAAACACTTCCAATATTCATATCTCATCACTCTCAAACTCCAATATCAAAATCTCAACATTTTTCAATTTCATTTCTCAATCATTCATCTAATGTGATAATCAAGCACAATTCACAGATAGATATTCACATTTTCCATTCACCAACACAATTTTCATTATTTACATGAACATCAAAATACATTACATAAATCCAAATACATATGAAAAAATAAAAAAAAAATTAGTTACAAAATACCAAAATGAAACCTAGTATCCTACCAATGCACTATGGAGGGTGAGGTGACACGGACACTATGAAGAGCTGCAGGATGGACTCACCCAGTCTGGGCTCTACTGGGCTCACGATCAGTATCTCCAGAACCTACGCGTGGCAAAAGCAACGCGCTAAGCAATGATGCTTAGTGGTGCAATAATAAAATAAAAGAAAATATCAAAAAATAAATATGTATTGAATGTATATGTCTTATTTGTTTTGTATTTGTTATATTCATTTATTTCTTTAACTTTGTCCATTTTCATTCATTTCGTTGCCCAAGTAACCTATACTGGACGACTGGACTGGATAAACGGGTAAACTGGCACTGGGTATTAAGTACCTCGGGCCGTCACACCATCGGTCACATATGTATCTCCCGGTGTGCAAATGAGCAGGATAACAAGTCAGAATAATATTAGGCATGAGGCCAAGTCTCAACACAATATCAAAATGGCTAGAAGCCATAAAATCACAGAATGGCATAATGCCATGTGCAGTACTGCTAACTAAACCCTATTGGCATGCCACACTATCCAAACCAATCTTGTTAGGTATACTAGGGCATTTGATACTTTAAAATTCTTCAATTTGTGAATTTCAAGTTTTGGTGTCACTATTCACTTTATTAGTCAACAAAAATGTTGACTTTTGGATAAAAAATAGGTGTATTGGTTTTAACACTCCCAATGTACCACATTTTGCATTTAAAACTTGTTGGAATTAATCACCAAATCCATTTCCTAACTTAGCACTAAGGGGCAGAATTTTCAGTTTTTTGTACCATAAATTTACTGTTCCATTAGGGACTGTTACAGTGGAAATTTGAGGAAATGGTAAACATAAAAGTTGTTCCTTATTTTGTCTAGTTGAATTTCGTTTTTTGAATCACTCCATTTGGAGTTTTGTAGCTCTAAATATGGTCCAAAAACCACAGCTGGCCGGATTGGAAAACTGCAGAATTTACCAAATCTATAGTATAATGAACAGTGATTGTGAGTGCCTTGTTGGATAGGTTATGGTCATAATTTGGGATAGGTTTCTTCATGAAAGTTGTTTGTCTATATCTTATCTTATTGATGTAAAAATTTCAGGTCAAACGGACCATTTTACAGTGAGTTATGGCTAAATGAACAGTTACTATTCATTTAGTCATTCTGCAGAATCTGCTTGCAGAGTATCCGGACTGGGGCCAACTTTTGGTCCACTTGCTTTGGTCTTTTGGGCATAGTTTCTTCAGAAAAATTGTGCCATTATATGTCTAGTTTCATGTTCAATTCGCCAAACACTAATTGAACCTACACAGCCAAAGATATGACAGTCCAAACAGGCTGGACTCCCAGCCTCCCTGCTGCACTCATTAGGCAGCCCACCAATTCAGTTTGTATTACTCTAAATCTCTTCAAATTATGGTCAACTTACCTCAAATGGTCACTAATTGACCATTATAATATTCACTTACCACTTCATAAGCCAAATCTAAATTTCACTCCCAAACCCTAGTTCAAATTCAAGGTTCACACCACACACCTTAGTTAACTCTTTCATTCCTTATATATATATATATACACTTTAAACATAATCTCTAATTCATTCTAAGTCCATTAAAACAATCAAACTCACTCCTTCCTTAGGGCTGCTGAAATTCATGGTATACATACACATGAGTTTTAGTCCATTTAATTTACAATTTCATACTAAATTCAAGTCCCTAACATGGAAATAAAGAAATAATTGCATAAGTAAGCACTAACCTCTTTGCTCAACTTATTGAACTTGTGAAAACTCTAAAATTTCTCCTCTTTGTGGTTGCCTAGAGCTTCCTTAGGGTGTGTAGATAAGTTTTAGTGAAGGTGACTTAGGGTTTTGGGGGGAGATTTAAGAGATTTTTAAGCTTGATTGAAGAAGAAAAATGGAGGACCTCTTGGCTATGGTGCGGCTGGAATTTGGGGAGGAAGATGGCTGTTTGTTTTTTTTTTAATTCTTTGGTCTTTATTTGTCTCTTTTATTAGTTAATTAATTGGTTGTTTACATGTGATTGGTGGGAACTTCAAATGACATCATAATGATGTCATAAATGAGCATTTTTTCTCATTTTCTATTCTTTTCTTCTCTACTTATTTTCAATTTAATTTTTAGCAATATTTATTCATATTTTATGTCATAATAATTATTTACTCAACTGGACAAGTCGGCCAAAAAATCGTCTCTGGAGGCGAAATGACCAAAATGCCCTCCGTTTGGCTTAACGGGTCAAAATTGTCTGTACCGATTGAAAAAATTTCCTAAATATTTTCTTGGCATTCTAATGCCATAGAAACCTCAATGACCCTTCTCTGGAGTCCCAAAAATTATTTTATGAATTTTTCCTCGGGTCTAAGGCTCCTAGTTGCGAGAACCGCAACTTCCCTCTGGGTTACCCATCGCTTGGGCACCGGCTCATTTAACTTGGTTGTATTTTATTTGTAAAATTTTTAATAAATTTTTCTTATTAATATTTGAGTTAATTATGGTTCCTCACTTTAGTTTAAATATTTTTCCGAACGTTCTAGTTGTTCGGACCGACACCGATCACCGGAACAGTAGAATGTACGGAGTTGCTACCGGGAGGGTGTTACACTCCAGTGACCCTATGGCAAATACCCCCATGAAATTTTCCACAAACGTCACAGATACGGATAGGGTAGGAACTTTTGGTTCTTTGACGAATGGTTCTTGATTGCTTCCGCCCTGAAGATCAACCTCTGTCATACTTAGGAGCTCGAGATCCCTCAAAATCTTTTCTCTTTCCCAAATTACTACTCGAACTTTGACCGATGGGTTTCCCATTTTTCTCTTTTTCATGCTGCTCTTGAGGGGGTTGGGTTTATACTTGGGTCTAGGCTGACAAATTATCAGCCATTTGCTGAAAGAACATGGCCATCTGCTAGGCCGTTTGTGCAGTAATTTGTATAGGAGGGACTGGTGCAGTTGGACCTCCAACGCTCTGTAAAATTGCGGCCCCTCCTTGTACCTTAGCTGTATCAGACTGCTCTACCGTTTTATCCCCCTTGTCCATATCTATTCACATGATTTTTTTTTTCTATTTCCTATACAACCAACACAAGGAGATTTCTCCCCGTTAGTTCATATTTATGATGTAAATGTACCATATGTATGAAACATTCGAGCAGTTGTACTTATAGAAAAATATTTCAAATTCACAGTTCAAAATTTACTTTAAAACCTTTGCTCTGATACCACTAAAACATGTCACACCCTACTCCTTGTACGATGTAACATGCTCCCGTAGTACACCTAATGAATTATCGTACTTCACCTACCGATAACCCATTAAATATACTACAAGGGATTTTTAAAAAATTTTCGTTCGTTTTTAAATTGGTGGGTAAATTTTTTTTTTCAATTTTTAAAAACCTTTATTTAAAGTCCAAACATAAATTAAATTTTTAGATATTTAAAATCTTTGTAATTTTTATAAAAATTTTGGCAGAGTGCCGTCTATATTACGAGAAAATAGTTCTTCAAAATCTGAAAATAAAGACACTCCCAATATATTTCTCAATTCCAACTCCATGGTTGGCTGAAAGTCACTAAAAGTCCCCCAACAATTGTGTCCTTTGATTTTTAGATTAAAATCTAAGTTAAATTAACTTAATACATGTGTATCAAAACTAAAATTTCAAAGAAAATTACTTACCTTCACTTGAATTCCAATTCTTCAATTTCACTCCCTTTTTCCTTTTTTTTTCTTCTTCAAATGCTTCCCCAAGTGAAGTTAACAAATTTTTATGGATTAATTTAGGGACAAAATAAGGTTAAATGGGTGGAATCAAGCTTGTAACCAAGCTTTAATGGTGGGTTGTCAATGGAGGTGAAAATGGGTGGGGCGGCCAAAACTTAAGGAAAAGGGAAGAAGTGATTTTTCTTTTTAATTTTTAGGTATTTTAAATGAAATTTTATGTATTAGACTTGGTCAAAGAAATTGAGAAAATAAAATTAATTTTTTGACATCACAATGATGTCATTCACATGATGTCATATACCTTTTTCTTTTCTTTTTTAATTTCCTTAATTTTTCATTTATTTTTCTTTAGTTCTTCTATTTAATTCTTGATTCTGAAATTTTCTTTTCTCCGATTTTATTTGATAGTTAGGTCAGGAGTCAGCTCTCGGGGTCAATTGACCAAATTGCCCCTCACCGGTTCAACCCGGTTTGCAAATAATTAGGTCAGGGAGCTTAGTTTGAGGTGAGAAATGGTCATTTTTTACCAAATGAAGTGTGTTGGAAGTGTTGGAGTTGAGGTTAAATTCGGATTCAATGTGGTTATGCTGCAGGCAGCAAGACCAAGGTCTCTTTGAGAGACCAAAACTGAAAATTTACAAGTCCAATTGGTATGAGATCGATTGAGAATGAAAATAGACACAAAATGACACAATTTCATTTAGGAATCATGCCAAAAAAGTGACCAAAACCTAGTGAACAAATTGACCAAATCCGGAAATTCTCAATCTGCCCTGTATAAATTGACCAAATGAACAGTGTTTGTTCATTTGGCCATAACTTGAGCTAGGCAAGTCCAAATGACTTGAAATTTTACCAGTGACAGATGAGATATAGACCTAAAACTTTCATGAAGAACATAAACCCAAATTATGACATTAACTTAGTCATTTGGCCACCCCAAGTTGGTAACCTAAAACTGCCAGAACCAAAATTTACCTAAAAATCTGGGTTAAGTCCAATCCGGCAGCCATGGTTCAAATGGCTATAACTTGAGCTACAAAACTCCAAATGGAGTTGGAATTGAGAAATAAAGGTCCCTTAGGCAAATCCCACATCGGCAAAGCACGGAGATGGTCTTGGGTTTAAAAGTAATGATATATAAAATGGGGGAACTAATCACTAGAGGCGCCTTTTGGTGGAATGGCCTGGAGAGTTGGAAGAACTCCAGGGTTAAGCGTGCTCACTTGAGAGAAATCCTAGGATGGGTGACCTCCTGGGAAGTTCTCCATTCCACCTATGGGACAAAACCGTGAGGCTTATGGCCAAAGCGGACAATTCCTCTAGTGATCAGAGCCCAATAATTACAATTGGTATCAGAGCTACTCGCGTGTCCTCTTGGGCGATGGTGGGGCAAACCTCAGAGAGGACGTTGAGTCCCGAAAGGGGGGGAGAAAGGTCCCTTAGGCAAATCCCACATTGGCAAAGCATGGAGATGGTCTTGAGTTTAAAAGTAATGATATATAAAATGGGGGAACTAATCACTAGAGGCCCCTTTTGGTGGAATGGCCTGGAGAGTTGGAAAAACTCCAGGGTTAAGCGTGCTCACTTGAGAGAAATCCTAGGATGGGTGACCTCCTGGGAAGTTCTCCATTCCACCAATGGGACAAAACCGTGAGGCTTATGGCCAAAGCGGACAATTCCTCTAGTGGTCAGAGCCCAATCGTTACATCCTCAAGGACCTATCACATATTTCATGTTATTATTATCATTTCAATTTATTATTTGCAATAACTCAATGAGTTTTAAAGTTTACCTGGATTACTTATTCTGAGTGTCCATCCATCTGAGGATGAAAAGCCGTGCTAAAATGGAGTTATGTGCCCAAGGATTCTTGTAACTTCTTCCAAAATCTGAATGTGAACCTCGGGTCTCTATCAAATATGATGGAAAGTGGGATTCCATGTAGTCTAGCTACCTCACTGATATATAATTCTACTAACTTCTCCAGTAAGTGGTTAGTCCTAACTGGCAGAAAGTGGCTTGATTTTGTCAATCTATCCATTATTGCCCATACTGCATCATGCTTTTTCTGGGTGAGAGGTAGACCACTTACAAAGTCCATGGTGACCTGATCCCATTTCCATTCAGGTATGCTTATAGGCTGTAGCAACCCTACTAGAACTTGATGTTCTGCTTAACTTGCTGGCATGTCAAACATCTAGTCACGTAGTCAACTATATCCTTCTTCATACTAGGCCACCAGTAATGAGGCTTCAAATCATGGTACATTTTTGTGCTTTCCTAGTGCATGGCATAAGCACTAGTGTGTGCCTCTTTTAGAATATTGATCTTCAATTCCCCATCATCTGGTACACACACTCTTCCTTTATAGTACAGACATCCATCGGCTTTCACCTCATAATCAGTTTCCTTCCCCTCTAAGATTTTACCCACAGTAGCCATTAATTTCTCATCTGCCTTCTACCCATCTTGTATCTATTGTAGCAAGTTTGGCTTCACTCGTAACTCAGCCAAAATAGCTCCATCTTGAGCCAAGGATAGACGAACATTCAGTGATCTCAAAGCTATGATGGATTTTCTGCTCAAGGCATATGCAACTACATTCGCCTTCCCAGGATGGTAATCAATCACACGATCATAATCTTTAATAAGTGCATAATTTATTTATTTTACTCCCGTCACATTTAGTGTTTCTATGTGTTTTTATGCATAATTCAGTTGATTAAAGTATATTTATCATTTAAGCATATTTTTAGATAGTTGTTGGAATAATTGTGTTAAATGGAGAAATTTTTAGCATTTGACTTTTGCTGTATTTTTCAGGTGTTTCTAAAGTTGTGGGTCTCCAAATTGAGTATTGTTTAATCCGTTGAAAAGCTAAGATAGAGCACTACAAATGATAAAGAGGGACCAAAGCCCAAATCAGTATCCAAAGTTGACAAAATGAGCTATGGATCTATTGCTAAAGCCCATACTTGATGTGTCACAACTAGTTTCAGTATTTATTTTGTATATGGAGTTCCAGACATCCAAATGAAGCAAGCCCAAGCCCAATTGAACCATAAGAGCCACCTCTACAACTTCTATGAAGGGCTGGAAGCGAGATGAGGCCATTTTAATTGTCAAAAATGGCAATGAAGTTGTCATTATGGGCAAAACACTCTGTCAGAATCAGTCTCGATTTTTGGGCCATAACTTGGGCTGTAGACCTCGGATTTGGGAAAATGAGTACCTGTTAGAAAGCTAAGGAATATGACTATAGCTTTCCTAAAGAAGGAAAAGATAGATTCGAAAGGGAAGTGGCTAAAAAATGGCCTTGATTGCAGAGACGTGAGTGCAGGCTGAAAATCTGTCTTTTAAATTTCAAAACTTTTCCTAGTTTGGTTCCTATCTTTGGGATTAGGTTTTTTATTATAAAGGCATCTTTGGGCAGCAGCTGAAAACACATCCATTCAGACCTTCAACACGCCTCCACACCTTCATTCTCCATTCACATCCATAGTTTCAGATTTCTTTATTTTATTTTTCTGTAAGCCATGAGCATGAGTGGATAAGTTCTTAATTCAGTTCAAGGGATTCTAGTTCTTATACATGATTTGTGAGAACCAGGTTCTTAATTTAATTTATGTCTTTTTGAATATCTATTGTTTTCTGATTTCATTGTCTTTGATCTATTGAATGATTTGCTAAAAAGGCCTATTAGTTAATTGTTTGATGTGATCAATTGCTAGTTCATCTTCATAATCCGTAATTATTGTTTAAGATTGAACATGAGTAGTAATTAGGTTTTATTGATTATGATCCTAATTTTTTATAATAACCTAAGGAAACAATAGGGTGAATTAAATGATTTATACTTCATAAATTATTGTTCAGCTTAACTACTTCCTATTTTTAAAGCAGTTATTAATTTGATGAGGATTGCTTAATACCAATTCAGTTAATAATTAGAGTCAATAAGAGTGCTGGGCTCAAATTAATGAATATAGGGAAGTTAGGGATTTTACCTCGCTATTTGGTAAATCTACGTTAGGTATTCAATAAGAGATAATTGTATTTCTTTTATCTATGACCGAATCAATGCATTGGAATGCGAATTACCTTGGACTAAAGTTTGTTTAATTTGAGAGTTTCATATTTAATTTTAGTTCTTAATTTCTAATTTTTAATTTTTTCTTTGGACTGCAAATTATCCCCCCAACCTTTGTTTCTTTTTTCATTACACAAGTGCATGAAATTTAATAATTCAGTCTCTAGGGTTTGACTTGGATTTACCACTTACTGCAGAAAATATTTCATAACTGGTAATTTCAGTTAATTTAATTTCTTATGGATTCAACAGCCATCAAGAATTTTGGCGGCGTTGTCGGGGACTGAAATTCATTGGATTTTGTGGTTTTCGAGTTAGGATATTCTGTTATTAATTTTTTTTTTGTGAAGTGTTTCTATTTTCAAGATTTCGGAAAAAAATTACGGTGTTACTATTCATCGATAGATTTTTGGTTTAAATAGGAGGGCGACCCATACTTGTTTAGAAGGAAACGACATTCTGATCAAGACCAATCATCCACAGGATTCTTTGGCCCCACCCTCTTAAGGCCAATTTCCATCGTTTTCTAGGGTTTTGAGGCATTTTTTTGTTTTTACTTTGATTTCTCTTTGTTTATGATAAGAACTTCTCAATCTTGTGAGTTGATCTTTGATCCAGAAGTAGAAAAAATAGCTAAACAATTGAGAAAATTGGCTAAGCAAGCTAAGCAGATTTCGAATACATCTAAAGAATTAAGTTCGGATTCAGATTCAGATTCAAATTCTGAAAATGAAACCATGGTTGCTAGAACTTTGAAAGAGTTGGCTACTTCTGATCTAAACCAACAACCTCTGTGTATTCAATACCCTGCTTTAAATGTTGCTTTTGAGTTAAAATATGGACTAATCCATTTGTAGCCTAAATTTCATGGTCTTGCAGGTGAGGATCCACATAAGTATTTGAAGGAATTTCATGTTGTGTGTTCCAGCATGAAACCTCAAGGAATTTCCGAGGACTAGATTAAGCTTCGAGCTTTCCCTTTCTCACTGGAAGGAACAGCTAAGGATTGTGTAACACCCTTTACCCATCTACAGTGTAGCCAAGCAAGGCGTGCTACATTTGGTGTCAGAGCACCCTATCTTATCTTACTTTTCTCCTTTAATAATTTGATCTCGTTATATTTTAATATCAATTATTTTTCTACAGAGAAACCAGCGGAGTTTTCCCTATTTTATTAAATATTGACGTGATTCAATATTCACTTGTTTGAAATTTTCAATAATATTTTCACAATAAAATCTTATCCATGCAAATCATAATTATCTCATCAATCATTCTCATAATTTTCTCATATTTCAAATCTCATCCATATATTTCAATTTCATAATCATTTCCATACATTTCCATTTATACTCAATTCATATGTAAAAATGTTCAAATTATATAAATTTACATGATTTATAAACAAATTACACAAGTTCGTAATTTACATAATGTATAAAATATATAAAATAACTTATATGGGCCCTATCTAAATGCATTGCTGAAGAGGTGACAACCTTGAATACTTCAGACACTTATGCAGATCAGAACTCCAAAATCTTTGTTTAATATTTTTTTCTGGGTTTTACCTTCAGTACCTGCGCCAGGAAACAAATCCATCGCACTAAGCATTGCTGCTTAGTAGTACAATAATATAACAAGAAAGTAATATACAATAAAAAAAAGAAATGGATCAAAATTTGGATACTCTAAAATTTAATCTAATTTCATATAATACTTCTAGTATTTACTATCCTTTGTTCTAATTTATTCCCTTTCAGAAGCGTTTAATTCTTAAATTCACTGTAATAATATACTATCCCCAAAAATTCCAAGAATATTATTCTTAGCTTTATATTATTATGAAAAAGTGCATTTGAAATGTTTATTTAAATTATATTTCTATTGCTAATCTTTTTATCATTTCATTCAGTACTTTCTACCAAATAACTATTCTTATTTATTTTACGTCATCTTACACATTTATTTAATTTCTAATCTTTTTAATTACTAATATTCTTAACTTATTTCAATAAATTTCACTACCCAAGTAACCTATGAAAGGCTGACTAAACTGGATAACGGGTTGTTGGCACTGGACACCGTGGTGCCTCGGGCCGTCATATCATAGGACGCGGAATGTCAACCACGTATGCAGTTAGAATGGCTAAAAAGCCATGATAATACATAATCAGGCATAAAAGCCATGAGTACGGGCGTAAAGCCATGAATGCGGGCATAAAGCCATGAGTGCAGGCATAAAGCCTTTCGCAGTACTGCTAAAACAATACCCTACTGGCATGCCAATCTATCCAATCGAACACACATGTCTAGGCAATACATGGGCACATTAGTACCATTAGAACTTTATATGTTTCATCATTTCATTTTATTTTTTATTTATATTTTTATAGCATTCTAATTTTGTTTATAGTGGAAGTATAATTTCCAAATTCACATTTCTAGTTAATTTATGCATTCATCGTAATATTCATACTAATTACAATTCACATTCATTTGATCTCACGTACCATTCACATTCAAAACATCTTTCCTTTCTCTCTTAATGGGAACCTAAATCCCCAAATGACACTTTTATCTCATTTATAAATTCAACAATCTATTCATGTAAATTATATTTCATACTTCAAGTTGTATTGCTAATATATTATGAATTCCATTGGTGTTGGGAGTATAAGTCTCAATTACCTATTCACAAAATTTTTGGTATTCATTAAGTCATTCAAATTCACCAATTACAATATATATTTATACATTACTCATAATGGCTTCTTTAATTTCTTTTATTATTTCTTATGTCTTTAAGGTTACTATTCACATATTACTATTCACTCAAATTGTTGACTTTTTATATATAATAGGTGTGTTAATTCCAATTGCACTAAGATCCCACATTTTGGGTTCTAAATTTGTTGGCATTGATTGCCAATTACAATTCAAAGCCTTCTAAAAGTATTTCCAAATTTTTAGTTTTTATATCCTATACTTACTGTTTCATTGGTCTATGCTAAAGTGAGAATTTAGCTAATCTTTCTTCATGAAAGTTGTTCCTTTATGTATCTAGTTTAATTTCATTTTTTGGAATCACTCTATTTGGAGTTTTTTAGCTCAAGTTATGGTCAAATAACCATAACTGGTTCATTTCCTAGTTCTAGTTCCTTAGTTAGGCAGATTTTGTAGTTACAATTTACAAATTTTATTGACCAAGTTGCAGTCACATTTAGGTCTAGTGCTCTTCATAGAATTTTTTCCCTATTTCTTATGGTCACTAAAAATTTTGAATCACAATTTTTCAAGTTTTTTATAATTTATTAAATCAATTTAATTGGCCTAGACTCTAGTACTCTATGTCTTCAGGGTCCAGGTTTAGGTCAATGATTGCAAGTGGATTTTTAGGGTTCTTACATTCATAATTTGAAGAAGGTTTTTAGAACAAAGTTAGAGCCCTATGTCTTAGGTTTCTGAAAAGGTATGGCTCATCATAAATGGAGTTTTCTAGTGAAAGATATGCTATAAAAACTAATCCGGGGTCAGATGAAATTGGGTAAATTTTTAGGTTTGGATGTACCAAGTTCTTTTAAGCATTTGACCTAATTCCTTTGGGTTCTAGGTTTTGGCCAAAAGATCAATATTGTAGGCCTATCTCTTATAAAACTTTTTTCATTGGTTTCATTGCATTTGGATTTTTATAGACCAAGTTATGGCCATTTTGCCAAAATTGCTCGGGTGAGCTTTAGTCCAGGAAATTTTGGGCAGAATGGTTCTAGTCAGTTTGGTGACCTCATTTAGGCTAGCAATTTCATTTGGTTAGAGGCATTTCTGGGCTTGGTGTTCTTGATGAAAGTTGTAGTTCTATGTCTAAAATTTCAGGTCATTTGGATATTTCTACACTGAGTTATAACCATTTGAACAAATACTATTCATTTGGTTATTTTCTAGGGACAACATGTTGGTCACCCAGATTGGGGTAGTTTTTAGGTTATCCTAAGTTAGTTTTCTAGGCATGGTTTCTTCACCAAAAATGTGTCATTATGTCCTAAGTTTAATGTTCAATTGGTCTCACACCAATTGGAGTAACCTAACTCTACTTATGGTCACATTTAGCTACTAGACTCAAAGTCCAGAAAATCCTACATGAACACAACACTTCCAATACCCCCCATTCCACACTACTATCAACTTCAATCACATTCAATACACTTTAAATACTCCATAATTAATCTCAACACATCAATTTATCAACATAACATCAAATTCCCAATTTAGCAAAACCTAAATCAATTTGGTGCAACTTCAAAATCCAAAGGAATTGATAGCACTAACCTTGTTCCTTAACTTCACTCAACTTTAATTCAACCTTCTAATCAATCAAAAACTTGAATCTCCTTCTTGGTCCACCTTGGCTAAAATTCCTCTTGCCCCAAACTCTTAATTTCTTTTGGTTTTCTTGAGTGCTTTCTACTAATTAGCCTTTAGTTTAGGGTGGGCTATAGTTTTTCCAAGAAAAATTTGGTTGAGACTTAGGGTTTCAAGTTTTGGATTTTAGGTTTTAATGGAGAATTTTAGAGAGAAAGGGAAGAAGGCAAGTGGACGGGAAGAAGAAAGGAAAAAGATGTAGAATTTTGTTCAATAATTAACTTATACAATAGTTAAATATTTAATGGCAAGATGGTAAATAAGTAGAATGGTAAATTTGAAATTATTTTGAAGTTTATAATCATTATAATTTGACTTTCCAATAATTATTTTTAATTTTCATAATTTCAATTAATTAAATTAATTTAGCTTCATTAAATTAATAATCATCATTTTTTGTCAATATTGGACCCTTAAATTTAATTGACCAAATTTTACTCTTACCGAGTTGTCGGTTTATCTTTTTTTCTTCTTTCTTTTACTCATTTTTAATTTAATTTTCATCAATATTTATGTGACACCCCTTACCCGTCAACAGTGTAGCCGAGCAAGATATGCCACACTGTGTGCCGGAGCACCAAATCATATTTCAATTTAATTTAACCTTTTTACTTATTTATTTACAATTTTTGATTAATCTAAATTTTTCTGCAAATTTTATAGAAAATCTGGCAGAGTGTCGGCTGTAAATTGGAAAAACAGTTCTTCTGAATCTGTTAAAACACTTCCAATAAAATCATCACATCATTCTCAGTCAACTGCCAATATATTCTCAACAATTTCTCAATTGACTTCAGTATCTCAAAATTAAATTCAATTCATATCACGGTCAACTCAATGAGAAATTCTCATAGATAATTACATCAAAAGCATAATTACATGAATTTATAATTTACATTACAGAAGTTTACAAAATACAAAATATCAAAATATCAAAAGTGGCCTAATGTCCTACCAAATGCACTGCAATGTGAGGTGACTCTGAACTCTGTGTGCATATCTAAAAGCTCACCCAGTATGAGGTCTGCTGGACTCCCCAGCTAAGTCTCCAGTACCTGCGCATGGCAAAAGCGATGCGCTAAGCAATTCTGCTTAGTGGTGACAATATAAAATAAAATAACTAAAATAATATAAATATGCAGAATGTATGTTTACATTTTAGGTATGTATGTTTACATTTTAGGTAGACTTAATTTCTGGCATTTATTGCAGTATAAATTGATTAAAACTTTGTAAAATTCATTATCGTTGCCTGAGTAACCCATACTAGTCAACTAGACTGGATAAACGGGTCAAGTGGCACTGGGTACTAAGTACCTTGGACCATCACACCATCGGTCACATTGTGTCTCTCGGTGTGTAACAGAATAGCTAATAAGCTGTAATAATCATCCAGGATATAATTCAAGTATAATAACTCAATTACTATAGCCAAAGGCTATTTTATCACAGAATGGCATGGGAGGCCATGAAATACAGACTGGCATGAAGCCATATGCAGTACTGCTAACATAACCCTATTGGCATGCCAACCTATCCAAACCAATCTTGCTAGGTATACTAGGGCATATTACACTTTTAAGTTTCACAATTCTTGAAATTGAAGTTTTGGTGTTTCTATTCAATTCATTAGTCAACAAAATGTTGACTTTTACATGGACAATAGGTACATTGGTTTTAATACTCCCAACATACCACATTTTGCATTTTTAAATTGTTGGTATTGGTTGCCAATACCATTTCTAAGTTTAATGTTAATTGCTCAAAATTTTCAGATTTCAAGCTTTGTGTTTACTGTTCCATTAGTCATTTTTGCAGTGAGAATTTGGCAAAATGGTCAACATGAAAGTTATTCCTTATTTTGTCTAGTTACATTTATTTTTTGGAATCACTCCATTTGGAGTTTTGTAGCTCAAGTTATGGCCCAAAAACCACAACTGGTCGGATTATAATTTTTCCAGAATTTCTGGACTGACCAAATTTACAGTATTTTGAGTAGTGACTACAGGTCACCTTTTGAATATGTTATGTTCATAATTTGGGTTAGGTTTCTTCATCAAAGTTGTAGGTCTATATCTCAGCTTATTTCTGATAAAATCTCAGGTCAATTAGACCTTTCTACACTGAGTTATGACCAAATGACTAAATACTGTTCATTTAGTCATTTTGCCCAGGTGGAACGCAGGTCACCCGGATTAGGGCAATTTTTAGGTCAACTTGGTTTGATTTTCTAGGCATGGTTTCTTCACCAAAGTTGTGCCATTATGTGTCTAGTTTCATGTCCAATTTCCCTTGCACTAATTGAACTTCTACAATTCTAGTTATTGCTGCCCAAACCTGCTGGACTCATACCCAGTTCTGCAGGTTACCAAGGGCAGCCACACCAAACTCAATTCCCACTACACAAACCACTTCATTTTTTATTCACACACAGCCAAATGGTCAATAATTGACCATTAGAACTCTCTTTCACCAAATACATGAACAAGTCTCAATTTCAAGCTCAAACCCTAGCTCAACCATCTCAAAACTTGCATTCAATTACCTTTCACTATCCTAACCAATAAATTAATGTTAAGGGTAGCCGCTATACCACTTTAATTCTAAGAATTCTTCAAAACACTACCAAGTTCAAGGCTGCTAGAATTTAGAGCAAGACATACACATAATGTTTACTAAATTTTCTTGCAAATTTGCATCAATTACCACTCCTTCAACATAAATTGAAAGAGAAAACAAGTTTAAGTCACTAACCTCTAATGGAGTGAAATTCCAACTTGCTAGGGTTCTTCTTTTTCTCTTCTTTTTGCTCCCAAAAGATTTACCAGGATGAAAGAACAAGTTTTTGTATTGACAACTTAGGGTTTAGTGGGTGAAAAACTATGGAAATCAAGCTTTGGAAAGCTTGACAATGGTGGCCATGGGAGAGGAGTGAGACGGCAATAAGAAAGGATAAGAAGCTTTTGATTTTTTTTTTCTTTTGTTTTCTACCCATTAAGTCTTTTTAAACAAATTAGTGCCATGTGTCAACATGTGATTGGGTGGGAGAATACTAATGACATCATAATGATGTCATAATCCTCATTTCTCTCATTTTCTATCCTTTTCTTGTCTATTTAATTTCAATTAAATTTTTAACAATATTTATTCACATTTTATGTTATATAAATTATTTATTTAACTAGACAAGTTGGCCAAAAATCATCTCTGAAGACAAAATGACCAAAATGCTCTCCGTTTGGCTTAACGAGCCAAAATTGTGTGTACCGATAGAAAATTTTTTCTAAGCATTTTCTTGATATTCTAATGCCATAAGAAGCTCAATGACCCTTCTCTGGAGTCTCAAAAATTATTTTATAATTTTTTCCCCTGGGTTTAGGGTTGCTAACGGCCTTCATCGTCACTTTCCCTTCGGGTTACTCATCACTGGAGTTTCGGCTCTTCTAATCTTAGTGTATTTCATTTATAAAAAATTTTTCTTGATTTTATGAGCATTATTTAGTTTCTTTATAACTCCCCACTTTAGTCTAATTATAATTTCAAACATTCTAGCTACCCAGATCGACATTGGTAACCGGAACAGTAGACTGTACGGACTAGCTAAAGTGAGGATGTTACAATTTATTCATGTTTTATGTCATAATAATTATTTACTTAATTGGACAAGTCGGTCAAAAATCATCTCTGAAGACGAAATGACCAAAATGCGCTTCATTTGGCTTAAGGAGCCAAAATTGTTTGTACCGATCTAAAGTTTTTTCTAAGCATTTTCTTGGCATTCTAATGTCATCGAAACCTCAATGACTCTTCTCTGAAGCCTCAAAAATTATTTCATAAATTTTCTCACGGGTCTGGGGACGGTAACTGTCTTTACCGATACTTTCCCGTACGGTCATCCATCGCTAGGGCACCAACTCATTTAACTTGGTTGTATTTTATTTCTAAAATTTTTTCTTAATTTTTCTTACTATTATTTGAATTATTTATGACTCCTCACTCTAGTCTAAATATTTTTCCAGACGTTCTAGCTGTCTGGACCGACACCGGTTACCGAAACAGTAGAATGTACGGAATTGTTACAGTGAGGATGTTACAGATTAGTTGTATTACTTTCCTTTTGGATCCGTCAACTCATGGAATGGGATGAAGCAGATATTTTTGGAGAAGTATTTTCTTGCTTCCTGTGCTGCCAACATAAGAAAATAAATTTATGGCATCCGGCAGTACAATGGAGAGAGTTTGTATGAGTATTGGGAATGATTTAAGAAACTGTGTGCAAGCTATCCCCATCATTAAATAAGTGAGCAGCTTTTAATTCAGTATTTCTATGAGGTACTTCTACCAATGGATCATAGTATGATAGATGCTGCTAGTGGAGGAGCTTTGGTTGATAAGACAGCAGATGAGGCAAGGAGGCTGATTGCTAACATGGCAGTAAACTCTCAGTAGTTTAGAATGAGAATGGATCACACACCTAAGAAGGTTAATGAGGTAAGTACATCTAACCTTGAGAAACAGATTTCTGATTTAACTTCTTTGATGAGGCAGTTGGTTGTAGAGAAAATGCAAACTATTAAGGTATGTGGGATTTGTTCGGGTTCGAGTTATGCTACTAACATGTGTCCTGCATTACAAGAGGATGAATCAATGTAACATGTTAATGTAGTAGGAAATTATGGACAGCCACAATGCAGGTATGATCCCTTTTCTAATAATTATAATCCAAGATGGCGAGATCATCCCAATCTGAGTTATGGGAATCAACCGGTGCAAAATCAGCAGCAAAGACAAGTGAATCTACCACCTCCACTTCCCTAAAATCAAGGTATATCACTTGATGAAATTCTTAAGGCTTTGGCTAACAATACACAATAGTTTCAATAGGAGACCAGAAATAGTATTCAAAATATAGAGAGGCAAATTGGTTACTTAGCTTCATCTATGAGTAAGCTGGAAGCCCAAGGTTCTGGAAAGCTTCCATCACAAACAGTCATAAACCCTAGAGAAAATGCGAGTACTATACTATTGCGGAGTGAGAAAGAAGTTGATAACCAGAATCCACATGAGTCAATGAAAAAGAAGAAGCAAGGAGCAACAGAGTCTGAAGTTCTTGAAGTTGAGGTAAATACTAAACCTAAACTAAATAAGGTTAGTAATTCTGTTCTTCCTCCATTCCCTTGCAGGTTGGCTAAGACTAAGAAAGAAGAACAAGAGAAAGAAATTTTGGACACTTTCAGAAAGGTAGAGGTTAATATACTTTTACTTGATGCGATAAAACAAGTTTCCAGGTATGCTAAATTCCTTAAGGAACTATGCACTACAAAGCGCAAGTTGAGGAATAATGAGAAAATTAGTGTGGGGGAAAATGTGTCGGTATTAATTCAGCGAAAATTACCTCCTTACACTAGTGTAAGGATCCAGGTTTGTTTTCTATTCCCTGCAAAATAGGTGATTTTAAATTTGAAGGTGCAATGGTAGATTTAGGAGTATCTATTAATGTCATGTCATATTCAGTTTTCCAAACATTGAATTTGGGTCCTTTGAAAGAAACCAGTGTCATTATTCAGTTAGCTGATAGTTCTAATGCTTACCCATTGGGAGTAGTTGAGGATGTGTTGGTGCAGGTTGGAGAATTGATTTTTTCTGCAGATTTTTACATTCTCGATATGGAGGATAGTGTTCCCACATCAAAGTCAGCTTTGATTTTGTTTGGAAGATCTTTCCTAAAAACTGCCAAGACAAAAATTGATGCGGATGAGGGCACCTTAACTATGGAGTTTGATGGAGAGACTATCAAATTTAATATCTTTGATGCCATGAAGTGTCCTGCTGATGATCATTCTATCTTTTCTATTGATGTTGTTGATACATTTGTGCAGGATATTTTTGTGTTAAGCATGGAGGATGAGTTGGAAAGAAAATCACAATTGCATGAATTAGAGGAAATTCACCTTAAGGCTTATGAGAATTCTAGGACCTATAAAGAAAAGACAAAGGCATTCCATGACAAACTAAGGAAGCAATTTGTGATTGGGCAAAAAGTTTTTTTGTATAATTCCATATTGAAGCTAATGCCTGGTGTGACACCCCTTACCCAGCTACAGTGTATCCTAGTAAGTTATGTCACACGGTGTACCGGAACACCCTATCTTATCTCAATCATTTTTATTCTTTTTAATTCATTTTCATTATAGTTTTGAATATAATTTGTGAAATATAGTTCATTTAAGTCATTTATTGAGATTATAAATTATTTGAGGTTCTGAAAATTTTTAAAGAAAATCCGGCAGAGTACCGGCTAAAAAAGGAGAAAACAGTTCTTCGGAACCTGTGAAAAACACTTCCAATAAAAAAATTCATTCATTCTCAACTCCAATATCATCACAAAACTCAATATCAAGATCTCAACATTTCAATTTCAATTCTCATTAATCCATCACATGTGATGATCACATATAAATCACAAATAAACATTTACTTTTCCATTCACAAATACAATTTTCATAATTTACATAAACGTCAATATACATTACACAAGTTTAATTTCATATGAGAAAATCAAAATTTAGTTATAAAATGTCAAAATGACACCTAGTGTCCTATCAATGCACTGCAGAAGTTGAGGTGACACGGACATCGAGCGTAATCAGAGGATAGACTCACCCAGTCTGTGGTCTACTGGGCTCACGATCTGTATCTCCAGTACCTACGCGTGGCAAAAGCAACGCGCTAAGCAATAATGCTTAGTGGTGCAATAATAAAATAAAAGAAAATAGCAAGAAAACAAATATGTAGGGAATGTGTATGATTCATTTGTTTAGTATGGGTATATACATTAATTCATTAACTTTGTTCACTTTCATTCATTTGGTTGCCCAAGTAACCTACACTAGACAATTGGACTGGATAACGGGTAAACTGGCACTGGGTACCTAGTACCTCGGGCCGTCACACCATCGGTCACATATGCATCTCCCGGTGTGCAACATAACAGCTAACAAGCTGTAAATAATATCAGGCACAAGGCCAAGTCTCAATACAAAGTCAGAATGGCTAAAAGCCATAAAATCACCGAATGGCATATTGCCATGTGCAGTACTGCTAACTGAACCCTATTGGCATGCCAAACTATCCAAACCAATCTTGTTAGGTATACTAGGGCATTCGATACTTTAAAATTCTTCAATCTTTGGATTTCAAGTTTCGGTGTCACTATTCACCCCTTTGGTCAACTAATATGTTGACTTTTAGGTAGAAATTAGGTATATTGGTTTTGGCACTCCCAACATACCACATTTTGCCTTTAAAACTTGTTGGAATTGGTCACCATTACCATTTCTAACTTAAAACCAAGAGGGCAGAAAATTTCAGTTTTTGAAGCATATGTTTACTGTTCCATTTAACACTGTTGTAGTGGGAATTTGAAGAAATGACAAACATGAAAGTTGTTCCTTATTTTGTCTAGTTGAATTTCATTTTTTGAATCACTCCATTTGGAGTTTTGTAGCTCCAGATATGGCTCAAAAACCACAGCTGGCCGGATTGCCAATCTGCAGAATTGACCATATCTACAGTAACATGAACAGTAACTAGAGTCACTTGGTTGGATGGGTTCTGGCAATAATTTGGGGTAGGTTCCTTCATGAAAGTTTTTTGACTATGTCTTAACTTGTTGTTGTAAAACTTTCAGGTCAATTGACCAAATCTACAGTGAGTTATGGCCAAATGAACAGTTACTGTTCATTTGGTCATTTCTGCAGGTGCTGTTGCAGGGTATCCGGATTGGGGCCAACTTTTGGTCCTCTTGCTTTGGTCTTTTGGGCATGGTTTCTTCAGCAAAAAAGTGCCATTATAAGCCTAGTTTTATGTCCAATTGGCCAAACACCAATTGGACCAACACAGCCCAAGTTATGGCAGTCCAAGTGGACTGAATTTTCAGTCCCTCTGCTGCTGTCCTAGGGCAGCCTACATCTTCACTTTGCAATCCTATTTTTCAGTCCAAATTGTGGTCAACTTACCTAAAATGGTCACTCATTGACCATTAAAATGTTCTCTAATAATTTCCTAAGCCAAGTCAAATTTTCACTTCTCAAAACCCTAGTTTTCCCTTATAATTCACACATACACCTAATTAAGCACTTCCATTCATTATATATGTGTATATACACCTTAAACATAATCTCTAATTCATTCTAAGTCCATTAAAACCATCAAAAACACTCCACCTTTGTTCTTTCCTTAGGGCAGCCGAAATTCATGGGGTCCATATACATAGATTCCATTCATTGAATTCACAAAACTTTACTCACTTTAAGTCTTTAACATGAATTAAAAGAGATTTAAGTGTAAATAGGCACTAACCTTGAATAGGGCAGAATTTCCCAACTCAAAACTTCACTTTCTTTCCTTTTCTTGGCTGCCAATCACTCTCCCAAGATGAGTGGACAAGTTTTAATGAAAGGGGTTTAGGGTTTAGTGGGGTAACAAAGGGAGAAAGGGAGCTTGGTTGCAAAATCAATGGAGGGAGATAGGGAGAGGGTTACGTTTTCATGAAGGAGAAGAAGGGCTGCTGTTTGCTTTTTAATTCTTTGGTCTCTTTTGACTCTTTTTATTAGTTAATTTGATGGTTACTTAATTGTGATTGGTGGACAATTTTAAATGACCTCATAATATGTCATAATTGGCATTTTATTGTATTTTCTTTTCTTTTCTCTTCTACTAACTTCAAATTAATTTTTCATCAACATTAATTCATATTTTATGTCATAATAATTATTTACTCAATTGGACAAGTCGGCCAAAAATCACCTCTGAAGGCGAAATGACCAAAATGCCCTCCGTTTGGCTTAACGGGTCAAAATTGCCTGTACCGATTGAAAAATTTTTCTAGGTATTTTCTTGGCATTCTAATGCCATAGGAACCTCAGTAATCCTTCTCTGGAGTCCCAAAAATTATTTTATAATTTTTCCCCCGGGTCTAGGGCTCCTCGTTGCGAGAACCGCAACTTTCCTCTGCTTACCCATCGCTTGGGCACCTACTGCTTAACTCGGTTGTATTTTATTTCTAAAATTTTTACCCAATTTTTCTTATTAATATTTGAGTTAATTATGGTCCCTCACTGTAGTTTAAATATTTTTTCGGATGTTCTAGCTGTTCGGATCGACACCGGTCGCCGGAACAGTAGAATGTACGGAGTTGTTACCGGGAGGATGTTACAACTCTTCCCCTCTAATTTAAATTTCATCCTCGAAATTTACCTGATGCAAACAGTTGAGGGAACTGTTGCCTCATCGTCTCTTCACTTTCCCAAGTTGCCTCCTCGGTGTTGTGGTGCCTCCAAAGCACTTTCACCAATGGAATCTGCTTATTTCTCAACTCTTTCACTTCCCACGCCAAGATCCGTAAAGGTTCTTCTTCATATGTCAAGTCCGGTTGTATTTGAATTTCTTCTCTGGAGATGACATGTGAAGGATCTGAGCGGTATCTTCTTAACATGGACACGTGGAATACGTTGTGGATCTTGTCCAGCTCTGGTGGTAAAGCTAGCCTATAGGCCACTGGACCCACACATTCAATGACTTCATATGGGCTAATGAACCTAGGGCTTAACTTACCCTTTCTTCCAAACCTCAATACTTTCTTCCACGGTGACACCTTGAGGAACACTTTGTCGCCAACTGTGTATTCTATTTCTTTTCTCTTCAAGTCGGCATAGGATTTCTGTCTATCTGAGGCAACCTTTAAGTTGGCTTTGATTGATTTTACCTTCTCCTCAGCCTGTTTCACCAGGTCTGGCCCTACCAGTTTGTCTTCGCCCAATTCAGTCCAGCACCGAGTTCTACATTTTCTCCCATACGATTGCTTCATATGGGGCCATTTGGATGCTAGCTTGGTAGCTATTGTTGTATGCAAATTACGCTGGGAGGTATCTATCCCAACTTCCCTCAAATTCAATGACACAACTCCTCAGCATATCCTCAAGGACCTGACATATATTTCATGTTATTGTTATCATTTCAGTTCAATATTTGTATTAATTCAATTGGTTCAATTGTTTACCTGGATTACTCTTTCTGATTGCCCATCCGTCTGAGGATGGAAAGCTGTGCTGAAGTGGAGTTGTGTACCCAAGGACTCATGCAACTTCTTCCAGAATCTCGATGTAAACCTTGGGTCTCGATCAGATATGATGGAAAGTGGAATTCCATGCACTCTAACTATCTCACTGATATACAATTCTGCTAACCTCTCTAGTGAGTAGTCACCCTAATCGCGTAGAAAGTGTGCTGACTTTGTCAATCTATCAACTATCACCCATGCTGCATCATGTTTCTTCTGGGTGAGAGGTAGACCACTTACAAAATCCATGGTGACCCGATCCCATTTCCATTCAGGTATGCGTATAGGCTGTAGCAAACCTGATGGAACTTGATGTTCTGCCTTGACTTGCTGACATGTCAAGCATTTAGTCACATAGTCAGCTATGTCCCTCTTCATACTGTGCCACCAATATCAAGCTTGGATCATGATACATTTTTGTACTTCCTGGGTGCATAGTATATACACTGGTGTGTGCCTCTTTTAGAATACTGGCCTTCAATTCCCCATCATCTGGTACACATAGTCTTCCTTTGTAGTACAGGCACCCATCTTCTTTCACCCCATAATCAGTTGCTTTTCCCTCTGAGATCTTGCTCATAATAGCCATTAACTTTTCATCTGCCTTTTGCCCATCTAAAATCTGCTGCAGCAGGTTTGGCCTCACTTGCAACTCAGCCAAAATAGCTCCATCTCGAATCAAAGTGAGACGGGCATTCAATGATCTCAAAGTTGTGATGGACTTTCTGCTCAAAGCATCAGCAACTACATTTGCCTTCCCAGGATGGTAGTCAATCACACAATCATAATCCTTCAGGAACTCAATCCATCGCCTCTGTCTAAGGTTGAGCTCCCTCTGAGTTGGCAAATATTTCAGGCTTTTGTGGTCTGTGTAAATGTAGCACTTTTCACCATACAAATAGTGCCTCCATATCTTCAGTGCGAAGATAATTGCTGCAAGCTCTAGATCATGGGTAGGGTAATTCTGTTCATGTGGCCTTAGCTACCTGGAAGCATAAGCAACCACCTTTCCCTCTTGCATCAATACACACCCTAACCCATTATGAGAGGCATCACTGTAGACCACGAAGTCCTTTCCTGACACTGGCTGTGTTAACACTGGTGCCTCTGTCAACATAGCCTTCAACTTCTCAAAGCGGTGCGACACTTGTCATTCAGTCAAATCGACATTCTTGTGTAACAACTTGGTCATTGGAGCGGTTATTAAGGAAAATCCTTCACAAATCTTACAGAATACCCACTAGCCCCAAGAAACTTGACCTCGGTTGTATTTACGGGAGGTTTCCATTCCATCACTGCTTCTATTTTCTTGGGATCCACCCTAATCCCATCAGCTGACACTATGTGTCCAAGGAATGCAATCTCATTCAGCCAAAAGTCACACTTGGACAACTTAGCATACAGCTTCTTTTCTCTCAGGGTTTGTAGAACAATCCTCAAATGCTCATCATGTTCTTCCCTGGTCTTGGAATACACCAAAATATCATCAATAAAGACCACTACGAACCGATCTAGGTATGGATGGAAGGTACGGTTCATAAGGTCCATGAATGCCGCTGGTGCATTAGTTAGGCCAAAGGGCATCACCAAAAACTCATAATGCCCATACCGGGTCCTGAATGCAGTCTTTGGCACATCTGCATCCTTCACCCTCAACTGATGATACCCTGATCTGAGATCAATCTTAGAAAATACTCCTACTCCCTTCAACTGATCAAACAGATCATCAATTCTAGGCAACGGATATTTGTTCTTCACAGTCACTTTATTCAACTGCCGGTAATCAATGCAAAGCCTTAAAGTCCCATCCTTCTTCTTTACAAACAGCACTGGAGCTCCCCATGGTGACACACTGGGGCGTATGAACCTCTTATCAAGCAACTCTTGCAACTGAGTTTTCAACTCCCTCAATTCAGAGGTTGCCATCCTATAAGGAGCAATGGAAATGGGTGCTGTACCCGGCAGTGTCTCAATAGCAATTCAACTTCCCTTTCTGGTGGCAAACCAGGCAACTCTTTGGGAAATACCTCTGGGAAGTCTCTTACTATGGGTATGTCACCCAGGTTTGGCTTAGCCTGCCTAGTATCCACCACATGTGCTAGGTAGGCTTCACAGCCTTTTCTCATCATTCTTCTTGCAACTGTGGCTGAGATGACATTGGACAAGAAATCTGTCCTTTCCCCCACAACTGTGATCTCATTACCCTCTGAAGTTTTCAAAGAAATTCTCTTCAATTTGCAATCAACTATTGCCTGATGACGTGACAACCAGTCCATTCCCAATATCACGTCAAACTCGTGGAAGGGCAACTCAATCAGGTCTGCTAAGAATTCATACCCCTGAATCCTTAACGGGCAACCCTTGTACACTTTGTTCACCACTACACTGTCGCCCAATGGATTCGATTTTTATGCTCATCACAATTCAAATCATAAATTTGCATTTTTCCATGAAAATTACCATCACAATTCAAAACATGTTCTATCACAATTTTCCAAAACATAATTTGTTCTATCCATAACAATGCTTAATACTTGTGGAAATACCATTTCACAAAGCTAAAATCATACATACTATAGCAATTTCAATAATAATTGAATTAAGTCCAATGCCTGTTAAACATAGTTCATAAGAAAATATGTCATTTAATCATATAAAATATTCAGAACAAAATCAGTTAAAAACTAGTTGTGCACAAACCTCTGATAATTGTCTCCTGGTCTAGACTCAGTGTTTCCTTCCCTTTTCCTGAGTCTTTGGTAACTGAGAAACACAATTTGAAGTGTTTCAGTACTAAATTAAACTGTCTCTAACGATAATGTTCGATAAGTAATTCACTGAAGGCTATTATTTGCTCAATTACCTAATATACCGACCCTTGATGCGTTTAAGGTAAATTAGGTTTTAGTGTCCTTAATATGTCACATTCGATAGGGTTTTAGGGTTGGTATGTTTTACCAAACTCATTTCCTTGTTTAGTGCATTTTCTTGCAATTTGCTGGATTCCGGGATACTAATTTGACCTAACCGGACAACCTAGTTCCCTCGGTTTTCGGGTTTTGGTCAAAACTACAAACTTGTAGATCTATGTCTTATTGCACGCGGGGCAAAATTTCTGGTCAATCCGAGTTAAGTAGACCAAGTTATGGTCATTATACTATTGCTGGTCAAATGGCATCAAATTAAGTCAATTTTTGGTCAATTTGGTCAACTTTGGTTCGGCCAGTTTTTGGACCCGAACTTGTGCAAGTTGTTTGACTTGCTTATGGTCATTTCTGGGCTTTGGTGTCTTCATAAGACTTGTAGGTATGGGTCTTAACTATTCTTGGTTAAAATTTCAGGTCAATTGGACCTCTTTTGAGTGAGTTATGGTCTAAACACTCACTACTGCCCAATTGGTCATTTTTCAGGTCCTAATTGCACCTAATCCGAATTGGTCATTTTCTTAGGTCACCTTGCAAGCAGAATTTTGGTATGTTTTCTCAATGAAAGTTGGCACATTTTGTGCCTAGTTTCACCTCCAATTGGTTTCATACCAATTGAGGTTACACATTTAAACTTATTGGCTAAAATGTACACTGCCCTCTATATGCCTTTCAAACCCCAATTCAAACACACATTTATCTTGCTCTACTTTAAATCCCCTTACCTAATTCTGATTTTATACCATTCCATATTCATTTATCACTTCTTACTATGGTCAATTTGGACAGAATACAAATATTCTCAATACATCAAATACAACCCTAAACCACAAAGTCCAAATTTAGCAATATATGTACATAAATACACCTAATCATTACATATAATCTCCACTACTAATTTACATATACATTCATCAATTCTTCTATGTCAACATTCTGCCAACACTTCCATCAATACATACAATTATTCAAGGGTTCCCAAGCTGCCGAAAATTGTCCTTCAACATCAAAGTGCCCTACAATTTACCAATTCCCATCCAAGTGCATATATCACCATATATATGTGAAATAATTCACTAGGATATTAAATCACCATGATCAACATTATTTCTCATCAATTATATGCATAATAAATCATTAAATGCGTGACCCCATGGCTGTCCAAAAATGGCTATCTCAATAACTATTTAAACTTTAAAATTTCCTTCACATAACTAACACCCATAACATGAACATAAAGTTTAACAAAGGAATTCTCAAAAATGTAAACTTACCTTTGATTGTAACTTGCTAAACCTTCACCAAACTTCTCAAATTTGGTATCAATATCTTCCTTGTGATGTGTAGACAAAGTTTCATGAAGGAACCTAAGAGATTGGAGTTGAAAATGGAGAGTTAAGAGAGCTTGCATGAAAAATGGCCATGGTGGTTTCCATTTTCTTCAATTCGGCAACTTTGAATCCAAATGAGGAAGATGAAGTTTCTATTGGTTTAGTGGAAGTACAGCTGCCCCTCTTTGTTTTATTTTATTCCCTTAGTGGTCCACTCATTTAAATTATATCATAAAATAAGTTTAAATGTGTTATTTACACATTTTTCACCCCACTTTTGGCTATTTGTATTAGTTACCACCAAATTAATTTTCATTTCATTTTCTAAGTGTAATATTATTTATTTTTAATGGACATTTAGGTCAAAAGACACTTCGGGATGTCAAATGACCATAATGCCGGGTGGCATTCAGATTTTGTATTTTTTTTTGCTTTCTCACTTTTCTTTGTACTAATTATTTAATTTTTCTTTAATCTTTCTAATGAGATTTATACTTCAATAAGGGTCTATATATGTCCTAAAAATGTTTTACCCATCGTTAGGTTTCCTGGCTCGTTTAACTTGATCACATTTCTTTGCTATCATTTTTCCTTTGTTTTCTTGTACTTTCTTTTCTTGTATTTCATTATTTTATGTCTCCTCACTCTCATTGAAGTGTGGTTCTAGGCATGCACTACCGAACTTAGGGGTGTTACATGAGCTCTTAGGGCATAATTTCTGGCAGGTGGTCTGTTATCTGGCCTCTCTGCTGGCTCAGATTCAGGTCTCTGTGATGGTCCCACGGTGTCAGATTTGCCAGATTTTCTACCTCTCTGTGGTGCGAGAGCAGTGCATGCGCTTGTGTTGGAGCAGCTGTAGTAGTTCTACGTGGGCAGTTCCTCAGCTGATGTTCTGTCGACCCACATCTCAAGCAGGCACCAGTCACTCTCCAACAATCCCCCTTGTGCCATTCCAGACAGTGTGGACATGCAGAAGATGTTGGGGCTGGTCCCCTGAACCCCATCCCTGGAGAGCTGCCCACTGATGGTGTGGACTGACCTATCCTAGGGGTGAGCGTGGCTGGGCCCCTGAGGTGACCACGATCATGTGGCTGACCTGAACTGCGTGCGGTGGACCTCGAACTTCTTCCAGTGCAGGAGATGAGCTAGGCGACCAGGCCCCTCTTCTGCTGTCTCTCCCTTACAGTGCGCTCACTTATTCTTACTTTTTCAACCCTTATTGTAGCTTCCACTAACTTGCTAAATTCTGTGATTCCCAAGGCAGTGAGCTGGATCTTGATGTTATCATTTAGTCCCTCTTCAAATCTCTTACATCTTTCAGCTTCATTAGGGACTATCTCCCTTCCGTAGCGGCTTAATCGAACAAATTCCTTCTCATATTCGGCCACTGATAGCTGTCTCTGCCTCAGGTTAATAAACTCTCTTCTTCTCTCTTCCAGGTATACAGTACCCACATATTTCTTCTTGAACTCGGAGAGAAAGAAGTTCCAAGTTCTGACTTACTGCACTTCACTGGACACAGTGTCCCACCATTCGTAGGCATCATCTTGCAACAGGGATATGGCAGCCTCTAGGTTTTGCTCTGGGGTGCAGTGAAGTTGGTTTAAGACTCTACCCATTCTGTTCAACCAATTCTCGGCTGCAACAGAGTCATCTTCTCTCTTGCCGAAGAAATCCACCGCCCCAAACTTTCTTAGCCTTTCTAGGTGTGATTTCTGCTGTGGAGCTGGTGGTGGTGGTGGTGCTGGCATTACTCCGGCCATTTGTCTAAAGAAGTCGGCCATTTGTTGGAACATGGTCTGTGGAGGCTGAGCAGGCTTTGCTTGAGCTGGTGGAGTAGGTTCTCCCCTACCCCCAGTCTCAGCTGCTACAGGTGGAGCATGACTCTCCACTTCCTCCTCGACTGCTCTCTGAGATGAAGGATCCATATCCTATTCAAAATAAGAAAGACAAACAGATCTGCATTAGTGTCACCTCGACTCTTGCAAATGCAATGCATGGTATGGACTCAATCTAGGCCCAGAAACGCCTAAACCGTGCTCTGATACCACTAAATGTGACACCCCTTACCCAGCTACAGTGTATCCGAGTAAGTTATGTCACACGGTGTACCGGAACACCCTATCTTATCTCAATCATTTTTATTCTTTTTAATTCATTTTCATTATAGTTTTGAATATAATTTGTGAAATATAGTTCATTTAAGTCATTTATTGAGATTATAAATTATTTGAGGTTCCGAAAATTTTAAAGAAAATCTGGCAGAGTACCGGCTAAAAATGGAGAAAACAGTTCTTCGGAACCTGTGAAAAACACTTCCAATAAACAAATTCATTCATTCTCAACTCCAATATCATCACAAAACTCAATATCAAGATCTCAACATTTCAATTTCAATTCTCATTCATCCATCACATGTGATGATCACATATAAATCACAAATAAACATTTACTTTTCCATTCACAAATACAATTTTCATAATTTACATAAACATCAATATACATTACACAAGTTTAATTTCATATGAGAAAATCAAATTTTAGTTATAAAATGTCAAAATGACACCTAGTGTCCTACCAATGCACTGCAGAAGTTGAGGTGACACGGACACTGAGCAGAACTGTAGGATAGACTCACCCAGTCTGTGGTCTACTGGGCTCACGATCTGTATCTCCAGTACCTACGCGTGGCAAAAGCAACGCACTAAGCAATAATGCTTAGTGGTGCAATAATAAAATAAAAGAAAATAGCAAGAAAACAAATATGTAGGGAATGTGTATGATTCATTTGTTTAGTATGGGTATATACATTAATTCATTAACTTTGTTCACTTTCATTCTTTTGGTTGCCCAAGTAACCTACACTAGACAACTGGACTGGATAACGGGTAACCGCTTTGGGTACCTAGTACCTCGCCGTCACACCATCGGTCACATATGCATCTCCGGTGTGTAGCTAACAATGTAGAATAATATCGAGCACAAGGCCAAGTCTCAATACAAAGTCGAATGGCTAAAAGCCATAAAATCACCGAATGGCATATTGCCATGTGCGATCGCTAACTGAACCCTATTGGCATGCCAAACTATCCAAACCAATCTTGTTAGGTATACTAGGGCATTCGATACTTTAAAATTCTTCAATCTTTGGATTTCAAGTTTCGGTGTCACTATTCACCCCTTTGGTCAACTAATATGTTGACTTTTAGGTAGAAATTAGGTACATTGGTTTTGGCACTCCCAACATACCACATTTTTCCTTTAAAACTTGTTGGAATTGGTCACCGTTACCATTTCTAACTTAAAACCAAGAGGGCAGAAAATTTCAGTTTTTGAAGCATATCTTTACTGTTCCATTTAACACTGTTGTAGTGGGAATTTGAAGAAATGACAAACATGAAAGTTGTTCCTTATTTTGTCTAGTTGAATTTCATTTTTTGAATCACTCCATTTGGAGTTTTGTAGCTCCAGATATGGCTCAAAAACCACAGCTGGCCGGATTGCCAATCTGCAGAATTGACCATATCTACAGTAACATGAATAGTAAGTAGAGTCACTTGGTTGGATGGGTTCTGGCCATAATTTGGGGTAGGTTCCTTCATTAAAGTTGTTTTTTCTATGTCTTAACTTGTTGCTGTAAAAATTTCAGGTCAATTGACCAAATCTACAGTGAGTTATGGCCAAATGAGCGATTCTTGTTCATTTGGTCATTTCTTTGTTGCAAGGTATTCGGATTGGGGCCAACTTTTGGTCCTCTTGCTTTGGTCTTTTGGGCATGGTTTCTTCAGAAAAAATGTGCCATTATAAGCCTAGTTTCATGTCCAATTGGCCAAACACCAATTGGACCAACACAGCCCAAGTTATGGCAGTCAAGTGGACTGAATTTTGATCCCTCTGCTGTCCTAGGGCAGCCTACATCTTCACTTTGCAATCCTATTTTTCAGTCCAAATTGTGGTCAACTTACCTAAAATGGTCACTCATTGACCATTAAAATGTTCTCTAATAATTTCCTAAGCCAAGTCAAATTTTCACTTCTCAAAACCCTAGTTTTCCCTTATAATTCACACATACACCTAATTAAGCACTTCCATTCATTATATATGTGTATATACACCTTAAACATAATCTCTAATTCATTCTAAGTCCATTAAAACCATAAAAAACACTCCACCTTTGTTCCTTCCTTAGGGCAGCCGAAATTCATGGGTCCATATACATAGATTCCATTCATTGAATTCACAAAACCTTACTCACTTTAAGTCTTTAACATGAATTAAAAGAGATTTAAGTGTAAATAGGCACTAACCTTGAATAGGGCAGAATTTCCCAACTCAAAACTTCACTTTCTTTCCTTTTCTTGGCTGCCAATCACTCTCCCAAGATGAGT
This sequence comes from Hevea brasiliensis, assembly GCF_030052815.1. Lineage (NCBI taxonomy): Eukaryota > Viridiplantae > Streptophyta > Magnoliopsida > Malpighiales > Euphorbiaceae > Hevea > Hevea brasiliensis. The sequence continues at coordinate 34,919,066 of NC_079495.1, read as the reverse complement.
GGACAAGTTTTAATGAATGGGGTTTAGGGTTTAGTGGGGTAACAAAGGGAGAAAGGGAGCTTGGTTGCAAAATCAATGGAGGGAGATAGGGAGAGGGTTACGTTTTCATGAAGGAGAAGAAGGGCTGCTGTTTGCTTTTTAATTCTTTGGTCTCTTTTGACTCTTTTTATTAGTTAATTTGATGGTTACTTAATTGTGATTGGTGGACAATTTTAAATGACCTCATAATATGTCATAATTAGCATTTTATTATATTTTCTTTTCTTTTCTCTTCTACTAACTTCAAATTAATTTTTCATCAACATTAATTCATATTTTATGTCATAATAATTATTTACTCAATTGGACAAGTCGGCCAAAAATCACCTCTGAAGGCGAAATGACCAAAATGCCCTCCGTTTGGCTTAACGGGTCAAAATTGTTTGTACCGATTGAAAAATTTTTCTAGGTATTTTCTTGGCATTCTAATGCCATAGGAACCTCAGTAATCCTTCTCTGGAGTCCCAAAAATTATTTTATAATTTTTTCCCCGGGTCTAGGGCTCCTCGTTGCGAGAACCGCAACTTTCCTCTGGTTACCCTTCGCTTGGGCAATCTACTGTTTAACTCGGTTGTATTTTATTTCTAAAATTTTTACCAAATTTTTCTTATTAATATTTGAGTTAATTATGGTCCCTCACTGTAGTTTAAATATTTTTCCGGATGTTCTAGCTGTCCGGACCGACACCGGTCACCGGAACAGTAGAATGTACGGAGTTGTTACCGGGAGGGTGTTACACCTGGTAAGTTGCGTTCTCGTTGGATTAGACCCTTTGTTGTTACTAATGTGTTTCCTTATGGTGCAGTTGAAATTCAAAGTTTAGGAACTAACAAAGTATTTAAGGTCAATGGTCATGTACTCAAGCCATTTTATGAGGGGTTTCAGGAGCATACTGTGGAGGTGCTCAAATTGACTAACCCAATTTATGTGGATTAAGGAGCTTTGCCATGTCGAGCTAATGACGATAAACAAAAGCGCTTCTTGGGAGGTAACCCATGGGTGGCTTGTTAGCCACAATCAGATTTGTTTTCTTTCTCTTATCTTATTTTATTTTCTAGCATTTTTTTTTCCTTTTCTTTTACATTTGGGCTTTACATTGGGGATAATGTAAGTTTTAAGTGTGGGGGAGGAGAAATTTGTTGCTGCAATTTAAAAAAAAAAAAAATCGTTCTCATAAGCTTGATTCATGATTCTATATTAACTCTCAGAGAGAAGTGCTTTCTCCTTGAAATGACTTTTCTACTTTAGGTTGAACTTTTGAGATTTTGGGCAAGGTAATAGTAATTTTAATGATGGATTTTCCCTCTTCTCCACACGGTAGAGCAATTTTTTTTTTTTCCTGTGTAAATCATTTAGGCTTGATTTAATGGTGAAATGATTAGTTATATGTGCTTTAAACTAGTGTCATGCATATTTCAGAACTTTGTTTAATCTATCAAGATACTTTATAATATGTAGATGCATAAAATTGGGGGAAATAAAAGGCTTGACTTGAAAATTGCTCAGCTATTTAGTTAAGCAAAGTAACCAGGGGTCTTCATGAACCCCATGTCGATTTTCAGGCCAAAAGCTAGCTAGAATATGAGCAAGGAACTTTTCTGAAGGTGACGGTTGAAATAAAAAAAAAGTAATTGTGATGAGAGAGAAGTACCAATTTCAAATATATATATATATATATATATATATATATATATAAAGAGCCCATTTCTATCTCCACTAAAATTTGCAAAAACTATAATTGTTGTGCCTTAATAAATTAGCCTTGTATTTTGGTGTGTATTGATTTAAACTTTTATGGAACTTTAATTGTGTGAGCTTAATTGATTTTAAGCCTTTTGTTTTGTGTTGGAGAATTATTGATATATTGGTATGGTGTTGATGGAATTTGTTGTGATGGTTATTACCTTACTTGCCTCTTCTTTCAAACTTTTAATCTTTTGTTAGAGAATATCGTGATAGGGTGAAGTTAAGTGAGCTTCTAAGTAGAGTTGATTGAGAGTTTAAATCATGCTTGAGGACAAGCATGGAATAAGTGTGGGGGAATTTGATAAGTTTATAATTTATTAATTTTACTCCCATCACATTTAGTGTTTCTAGTGTGTTTTTATGCATAATTCAGTTGATTAAAATATATTTATCATTTAGGCATATTTTTAGATAATTGTTGGAATAATTGTGTTAAATGGAGAAATTTTTAGCACTTGACCTTTGCTATATTTTTTAGGCATTTCTAAAGTTGTGGGTCTCCAAATTGAGTGCTGTTTAATCCATTGAAAAGCTAAGATAGAGCACTACAAATGATAAAGAGGGATCAAGGCCCAAATCAGTCTCCAAAGTTGACAAAATGAGCTATGGATCTAGTACAAAAGCCCAGACTTGATGTGTCACGACCAGTTTTAGTATTTATTTTGTATATGGAGTTCTAGACATCCAAATGAAGTAAGCCCAAGCCCAATTGACTATAATTTCTATGAAGGGCTAGAGGCGAAATGGGGCCGTTTTAATTGTAAAAAAGGGCAATGAAGTCATCATTATGGGCTGGACACTCTGCCAAAATCAATCTCGGTGTTTGAGCCATAATTTGGGCTGTAGACCTCGGATTTGGGCAAATGAATACCCGTTAGAAAGCTAAGAAATAGGGCTACAACTTTCCTGAAGAGGGAAGAGTAGATTCGAAAGGAAAGTTGATGAAAAATGGCCTTGATTGCAAAGATGTGAGTGCAGGCTGAAAATCTGTCTTTTAAATTTCAAAACTTTTCCTAGTTTGGTTCCTATCTTTGAGATTAGGTTTTTGATTATAAAGGCATCTTTGGGTAGCAGCCGAAAACACATCCATTCAGACCTTCAACACACCTCCACACTTTCATTCTCCATTCACATCCATAGTTTTAGATTTCTTTATTTTATTTTTCTGTAAGCCATGAACATGAGTGGATAAGTTCTTAATTCAGTTCAAGGGATTCTAGTTCTTATACGTGATTTGTGAGACCAGGTTCTTAATTTAATTTATGTCTTTTTGAATATCTATTGTTTTCTAATTTCATTGTCTTTGATCTATTGAATGATTTGCTAAAAAGGCCTATTAGTTAATTGTTTGATGTGATCAATTGCTAGTTCATCTTCATAATTCGTAATTGTTGTGTAAGATTGAACATGAGTAGCAATTAGGTTTTATTGATTATAATCCTAGTTTTCGATAATAACTAAAGGAAACAATAGGGTGAATTAAAATGATTTATGCTTTATAAATTATTGTTCAGCTTAAATACTTCTTATTCTTAAAGCAGTTATTAATTTGATGAGGATTGCTTAATACCAATTCAGTTAATAATTAGAGTCAATAAGAGTGCTGGGCTTGATTTTATGAGTATAGGGAAGTTACGGATTTTACCTCGCTGTTTGGTAAATCTACATTAAGTATTCAATAAGAGATAATTGTACTTCTTTTATCTATGATCGAATCAATGCATTAGAATGCGAATTACCTTGGACTGAAGTTTGTTTAATTTGAGGGTTTCATATTTAATTTTAGTTCTTAATTTTTTATTTTTAATTTCTTTTTTGGACTGCGAATTACCCCCTAACCTTTATTTCTTTTTCCATTACACAAGTGCACAAAATTTAATAATTCAGTCTCTAGGGTTCGATTTGGATTTACCACTTACTGCAGAAAATATTTCATAACTGGTAATTTCAGTTAATTTAATTTCTGGTGGATTCGATAGCCATCAATCTTTCAGGAACTCAATCCATGTTCTCTGTCTAAGGTTGAGCTCCTTCTGGGTTGGCAAATATTTCATACTTTTGTGGTCTGTGTATATGTAGCATTTTTCTCCATATAGGTAGTGCCTCCTTATGTTTAGTGTGAAGAAAATTGCTGCTAGCTCCAGATCATGAGTAGGGTCATTCTGTTTATGTGGCCTTAATTGCCTAGAAGCATAGGTGACCACTTTCCCTTCTTGCATCAACACGCACCCTAACCTATTATGTGAGGCATCACTGTTGACCATAAAATATTTCCCAAATACTGGCTGTGTCAACACGGGTGCCTCTATCAACATAGCCTTTAATCTCTCAAAACTAGCTTGACATTTGTCATTCCAGTCAAATCTGACATTTTTATGCAGTAACTTGGTCAGTGGAGCAGCTATCAGAGAGAACCCCTTCATAAACCTTTTATAGTAACTAGCTAGGCCCAAGAAGCTTCTGACCTCAGTTGCATTTTTAGGAGGCTTCCATTCCATCACTGCTTCAATTTTCTTGGGATCTACTTTGATCCCATCAGCTGATACTATGTGTCCAAGGAAGGAGATCTCACTCAACCAAAAGTCACACTTGGACAACTTAGCATACAGCTTCTTCTCTCTCACAGTTTGTAGAAGAATCCTCAAATGTTCATCATGTTCTTCCCTAGTTTTGGAATACACCAGGAAGTCATCAATGAATACCACTACAAACTGATCTAAATATGGATGGAAGATACAGTTCATAAGGTCCATGAAAGCTGCTGGTGCATTTGTCAACCTAAACAGCATCACCAGGAACTCATAGTACCCATACCGAGTCCTGAATGCAGTCTTTGGCACATCTGCATCCTTTACCCTCAGCTGATGGTACCTTGATCTGATATCAATCTTAGAAAATACTCCTGCTCCCTTCAATTGATTAAATAGGTCGTCAATTCTAGGCAATGGATATTTATTTTTCACTGTCACTTTGTTTAACTGCCGGTAATCAATACATAGCCTCAAGGTCCCATCCTTCTTCTTCACAAATAGCACTGGAGCTCCCTATGGTGACACACTGGGGCATATGAACCCTTATCTAGTAACTCCTACAACTGGATTTTTAGCTCTTTCAATTCTGTAGGTGCCATCCTATACGGAGCAATGGAAATTGGTGTTGTACCCGACAGTACCTCAATGAAAACTTTAACTTCCCTTTCTAGTGGCAACCTAGGCAATTCATCAGGGAACACATTAGGGAAGTCTTTTACTGTTGGTATGTCATACAGATTTGGCTTCGCCTACCTAGTGTCAACCACGTGTGCCAAGTAGGCTTCACAGCATTTTCTCATCAATCTCCTTGCAGCAGTGGCTGAGAAGACATTAGACAGAAAATCCATCCTTTCCCCCATAACTGTGATCACATCACCCTAAGGTTCAAAGTAATTCTTTTCAATCTACATTCCACTATTTCCTGATGACGTGACAATCAATCCATTCCCAAAATCATGTCAAACTCGTGGAATGGCAATTCAATTAGGTTTGCCGAGAACTCTTTCCCCTGAATCCTCAATGGGCAACCTTTGTACACTTTATTCATTACCACACTGTGGCCTAGTGGATTTGTGATCAGAATGTCTTGGTCACTCTCCTCTATTTGTATCCCCCTTTCTACGGGTAGCTTGATGTAGATATATGAATGGGTGGATCCTGGATCCACCAATGCATGCACAGGCAAGTTGTAGAGGAAGAACGTACCCCTAATGACATCTGGAGCATCCTGCTCCTCTTGAGCTCTCATGGCATATGCTTTGGCTAGTGTCCTTACCTCTAGCCTCTCAGCTGACTTTAATGCTGGCCTCTGTGATGTACCAGCTGCCTCAGATTTACCGAGCCTTCTACCCCTTTGAGGTGCAGGGGCAAGCCTGTCTGCTTAAGTTGGGGCAGCTATAGCAGTCCTCTGTGGAAAATCTTTGATCTGATGTTCTATAGACCCACACCGAAAGCAACCACTAGTCAAGCACCAACATTCCACCTTATGCCACCTTTGGCAGTGTGGACAAGCAAAAGAGGCTGCTAGGGTTGGCCCCTTGAACACCATCCCCGAAGAGCTGCCCACTAAGGGTGTGGACTGGCCTCTCCTTGGTGTGAAATGAGATCTGGGCCCTTGGGACTGGCCTCTCCTTGGTGTGAAATGAGATCTGGGCCCTTGGGACTGGCCCTGACCTTGTGGCTAATTGGAACTCTGAGTAGGAGGACCTCTGAATTTCTTATTGGGAGCAGCAGATGTACTAGACTGACCTGGACTCCTCTTCTGCTATCTATCTCTTCTATTCTACTCATTAATTCTGACTTTTTCAACCTTCAATGTAACCTCAACTAACTTCGCAAAATCAGTAATCCCCAAAGCAGTTATCATGATCTTAATGTTATCGTTCAGCCCTTCTTCAAACCTTCTACATCTCTCAGCTTCATTAGGCACTATTTCCCTTCCATAACGGCTTAATCTGACAAATTTCCTCTCATACTCTCCTACTGACAACTGTCTCTGCCACAAGCATGAATTCTCTTCTTCTATCTTCTAAATACACACTGCCCACATACTTCTTTCTGAACTCTGTGAGGAAGAAGTCCCAGATTATCTGCTCTAGCTGCACTTCACTGGATACTTTATCCCACTACTAGTACGCATCATCTTGGAGCAAGAACACAACACCCTCTATGTTCTGCTCTAGGGTGCAGTGAAGTTGCTTCAGTACTCTTATGGTTCTGTCTAACCAATTTTCGGTTGCCATCGGGTCATCCTCTTTTTTACCTAGGAAATCCACAGCTCCAAATTTTCTGAGCTTCTCTAGATGAGACTTTTGCTGTGGAGTTGGTGCTGATGGCATAACTCCAGCCATTTATTTGAAAAATTCTGCCATTTGCTAAAACATAGCCTGCGAAAGCTGCGCAGGCACTTCTGGTACTGGTGGAGCAGGTTCCCCCCTGCTGCTAGCTTCAACCATTAATGGGGCATGACTCTCCACCTTTTCTTCAACTGCTCTCTGCCATGAAGGGTCCATATCCTAACAAAAATAAGAAAAACAAACAGATCTGCATTAGTGTCACCTCAACTCCTACAAATGCAATGCATGGTATGGACTCTATCTAAACCCAGAAAGGCCTAAACCGTGCTCTGATACTGCTAAATGTGACACCCCTCACCCGTCTATAATGTAGCAGAGCAAGATATGTCACGCAGAGTGCCGGAGCACCTTATCTTATCTTATCTTATTTTATTTTCTAAATATTCATTTTATGGGTTTAAATAGCCTTTTATGTGAAATTCACATCATTTATATCCTTTATTTTAAATTTTGATAAATTTGAATTACCACAAATTTTACAGAAAATCCGGCAGAGTGCCGATTGTAATTTGGAAAAACAATTCTCCAAAACCTGCTAAAAACACTCCCAATAAATTTTCAAATCCATAACTCCTAACATCAACCCAATTCTCAACAAATTTTCAAACAATTTCTATAATTTCATTCATATCATAATAGTCTCAAATTCATGAAGAAATACTCAAATTTTATTTATTTACAAAATATACAAACATCTACATAAACTTCAAATTTTGATAACTTTACAATTTACATGACAAAATCCATGTCTACTACAAAATACAAAATATCAAAATACAAAAGAAGCCTAATGTCCTACCATCAATGCACTGTAGGGTAGATGACTTTGGACTCCTTGCATATCGAATTAATCACCTAGTCTGTGGTCTGCGGTCTGCTGGGCTTCTTATCTATATCTGCAGAACCTATGCATAGAACAAAATAAAATAAAATAAACTACTTAGTGGTGCCAATATAAAATAAAAATAAACTAAAATAAAATAAAAGGTTATGCAATTTGTTGTTAATATTTTATGCAGACTAAAGTTATTGGTAATTGTTAACAATTTTACTAATTTAGTACATTAATTAATAATAATTTATTCAAACTTAATATAATTGCCCAAGTAACCTATACAGCTAATCGGACTGAATAAACGGGTAAACTAGCACTGGGTATTAAGTACCTCAGGCCATCACACCATTGGTCATAAAGTGTCTCCCGGTGTGCAATAGAAGAGCTGATAAGCCGTAACAATAATTGAGCACATGGCCAAGTATCACAATAGTGTCAGAATGGCTAAAAGCCATAGTATCATGAAATGGCTACATAAGCAATAAATCATAGAATGACATAATGCCATATCCAGTACTGCTATCGGAACCCTATTGGCATGCCAACCTATCCAAACCAATCGTACTAGGCATACTACGGTATATTACAAAATTTAATGTTATTTCAAATTTTAGATTTCATGCCTTATGTTTACTGTTCCATTGGTCATTGCTACAATAAAAATTTGACCAAGCTCTATTCATCAAAGTTGATCCTTATCGTCTCTTATTTAATTTCCTTTTTGAATCACTCCATTTTGTGTTTTCTAGCTCAAGTTATGTTAATTTCTTTAAGACTGGCCGGATTGGTATCTACCCAAAATTTCTGGATATAAATTGTTCTGGCAGTTTTGGTACCCTAACTTTTGTTAGCAATTCAGATGGGTTATGGTCAGAATTTAGATTTATGTTCTTCATAAAAGTTATTCTAAATTGTCTAAGCTTTCCATTGGTATAAACTTCATGCCAATTGGACATTTCTATACTAATTTATGACCATTTGAACAAACACTGTTCATTTGGTCACTTTTCCAGGGTAGTATGTGTGTTACTCGGATTAGGTTAATTGTTAGGTCAACCTAAGTTAGTTTTCTGGGCATGGTTTCTTCACCAAAAATGTTGCATTATGTGTCTAGTTTCACCTCCAATTGGCCTTGCACCAAATGGAGCTGCACAAGTTCAGTTAAGGCTCTCTAACCTCACTAGACTCTAGTGGTCCAAAATTGATCACAAAGGGCAGTCTACCCAACTCATAATCCAATGCCACAAACTGCCTCATTTTATGGTCAAACCTTACTAAATGGTCACTAATTGACCTTTAAAATGCTCATCAGCCATCACATGACCAAAACCCTAATTTTACTCAAAACCCCAAATTCTCAAATTTCAATTCTTGCATTACACCTACAATTCATGTTCTAATCATGAAATCCATGTCAAGGGCAGCTAGTATACCAATTTAATTCAAAGAAAACAATCAAAACCCTAACCTAAACAAGGCTGCCAAAATTGAGGGTTTTCATACACACAAATTTCATTCAAATTTCTTTCAATTTCTAACTTAAATTAAGTCCCTAAGCATGAATTTAGAGAGAGAAATGAGAGATTGGACACTAACCTCTTTTGGGAGCTAACTTGAGCTTGTAAATCTCCTTAATTTCTTCTTCTAATTTCTGCCTAGAGATGGTTTAAGGTATGAGTAGGAATTTTAGTGAAGACAAGATAGGGTTTTATGGTGTAATTGAGTGAGGAATGGAGCTTGGGTGAAGCTTTAGTGGAGGTTTGGGTGATAGGAGGAGTTCGGCTGGTTTGATGGGAGAAGATGGCAGATGTGTTTTTAATTGTTTTCTTCATTTTATCCTCTTTTAAGTGGTGTTTAATGACTTGTTGAAATTTGATTGGCTTGAAACATTTTAATTGCATCATGCTTACTTAAGCATGATGTAATTACTATGTTTTCTTTCATTTTCTTTTTCTTTTCTTTCTACTCATTTTTTTAATTAATTTTATAAATTTTTGTTCACATTTTATGTGATATAATTCACTTACGTAAGTGGATAAGTTGGTCAAAAATCATCTCTGAAGGTGAAATGACTAAAATGCCCTTCATTTTGCTTGACGGACTAAAATTGTCTGTACTTATTTTAAAAAAAATTTCTCTGAACATTTTCATGGCATTCTAGAGCCATCGAAAGCTCAATAGCTCTTCACTAGAGTCCCAAAAATTAATTCACTGGGTTTTCCTACGGGTATAGGGTTGACAACTTTCTTTACAGTCGCTTCCCGTTAAGTCACCCATCACCGGGGCACCGACTCATTTAACTTTATTGTATTTAATTTCTAAAATTTTTTCTAACTTTTTCTTACCATAATTTGAATTATTTATGACTCTTCACTCTAGTTTAAATATAATTTCAGACATTTTAGCTGTCCAGATAGACATTGGTCACCAGAACAGTAGAACGTACGGACTAGCTAAAGTGAGGGTGTTACATAGTCCCTTCATTCTATGCACTTTATAAAATATGCTAGCACTTGAAAATTTTCATTGTGTATTTCTCTCCTTTTTTAAAAAGAAAGTTAAAAAAAATAAGAAAAAGAAAGAAAGGAAAAAAGTAAATAAGTGTACCTTATGTTTTGAAGTTTGAAAATATTCTCATGATTTGAATCCTTTTTACCTTTTTTCATGTTAGCCTCATTTTGAGCCCTATAGCCCCATTACATCCCTAAAAGTCCTTTGATCTCTTCACTGTGCATGTTACATTAGTGGAGATAGGGACAGGAAGTTTGCTTATGGGATTGGGAATTTATTTATCCATTCATCATGTTTCATCATTCTTTATAGAGGCACTTCGGCTATTGATTGTTCTAGAGTTCTTTTTTAGCATGACTAGTTCTTTTTTAGCGTGACTTTCTCTTTTAATTGATTGGTTTGGGATTTTTGGATGATTAATTGACTTGAGGCTAAGCGGTAAAAGCTTAGATAAGCATTAGATTCTTTGCATCTTGGAGGATGGGTATATGGATTGTTGGTATTACTAAAGGTGAGTTAGATTGCTCTAATGAGTGATTTTCATGATTCTTTGGACAAGGCACCCCAAAAGTTGCATTGTATTTCAAAGTTTGCTCGAGGATAAGCAAAGATTTGAGTTTGGGGGTATTTGACATATGCATTTCATGTAGTCACTTAGGTTAGATTTTATTGTTATTTTATTCTTTTATTAGTTAATTTTAGTTAATTTCATTAGCTATTTAATTAGTTCTTCATATTTGTTAGTTTTAGTTCAATTTGTAAATTTTTTTTTGTTTTGTAGGTAAAATGGTGTTTTTGAGGGATTAGAAATCAATTGCACATTTGAAAAATGAATTTTAAGTCCAGAAGATGCAAAAAATGAAAGTAAAAAATTATTGATTTTGAAGGCTGCTGAAATATGCACAACATATAGCACAGCCGATGCAACTTGTGTATAAAAATTAGAAGAATTTTGTAAGTTGCACAGGATGGTGCACAGCCTGTGTGCACCTGCCTATGCAAGAGCTCTAAAAACGGCTAAAACCTATCAAGAGTTGCACAGGATGTTGCACAGCCTGTGCACCTGCTTATGCACTATCACAGAGACCCACAAAAAGATGCATAGCTTATGCAATTGCTTAAGCAGTAGACCAAAAAATTGCAAAGACTCACTGAAACCTGTACAGCCTCCTGCACAGCCTATGCACTTGCTGTAACACCCCTCACTTGACTACAGTGTAGCCCAGCAAAGTATGTCATACTTGGTGCAGAAGCACCCCATTTTATCTTACTTTATTCCTTTAAAAATTTTGTTTTCGTATATTTTAATATTAATTATTTTTTTATAAAGAAACCAGCGGAGTTTTCCCGATTTCTATTACCATTTGGCGTATTTCACTATTCACTTGCTTGAAATTTCAACAATATTTTCAAAATAAAATCACATAATCATCTCATATTTCAATATTATCCATGTATTTCAATACTCACATTCATTTATATCCATTTTCTCTTGTACTCCGTTCACATATCAAAATTCTCAAATTTCCATTAATTTACATAATTTGCAAACTAATTGAATAAATTTACAATTTATATGATATACAAATTAATTACATATGAACTAATCAATTTATTAATTTACATCACATAAATATTACTTACAAATTCTTAGTTTACAATTCTTAATTTATATTACAACATACAAAATATTTATAATATACAAAATACATAAAATGATTTATATAGGCCCTATCTATATGCATTGCTGATGAGGTGACAACCTTGAACCCTTCTGACACTTTTGCAGATCTGGACTTCAAACTTCTAGTTTAATATCCACTAGGTTTTGCCTTCAATAACTGCGCAAAGGAAACAAATCCATCGCGCTAAGTATTTCTTCTTAGTAGTGCAATAATATAACAAGAAAATAATATACACAAGTAAAGAAAGAAATGGATCATAATTTAGTCAACTATCCTTTGTTCTAATATATTCCTCTTTATCGTTTAATTCTTAAATTCACGGTACCATCCCAAAAAATTCCAAGAAATTAAGTTATATCTCTATTGCAAATCTTTTTATCATTTCTTTCAATACTTTCTAGGTTATCGCAAATTATTTCATAATAATTAAATTTTAATATTGGTCCAATTCATTTCAATTCTTTATACTACATAACTAATCTAATTTATTTTAAATATTCTTACTCTTTTATTTAATTGCTAATATTTTCAGTTGCTACTATTCTTAACTCATTTCAATACATTTCACTGCCCAAGTAACCTATGATATGCTGACTAAACTAGATAACGGGTCATTTGGCACTGGACACCGAGGTGCCTCGGGCCGTCATATTATGGAACGCGGAATGTCAACCACGTATGCAGTCAATATGGCTAAAAAACCATGATAACACATAATCAGGCATAAAAGCCATGAGTGCAGGCATAAAGCCATGAATACAGGCATAAATCCTTACACAGTACTGCTAAAACAATACCCTATTGGCATGCCAATCTATCCAATCTGACACACATGTCTAGGCGATACATGGGCATATAGTACCATTAAGTGTTTATAAGTTTTATTATTTCATTATAGGTTCTAATTATAATTTCTAGCATTTTAATCTTTTTTATAATAGAAACATAAATATCTAAGTCTAATATTTACATAATTTATGCATTCATCGTAATTTATATATTCATTATGTTATCCATAATGATCACAATTCAAAACAATGGTTCTCATGTACCATTGTACTCAAAATATTTTTCACTTCTACAATAATGAGAACTCATGTCCCATTCATGTATTAATATGGTTCATTTATTTATTACACTATTTATATAATTTATCATTTGAAATTCAAGAAATGTTTTTGCTTAGTAAGTATTTATGATTACTCTTAATTTCACTCATGTACCATTAAGTGTCAATAGGATTTATTTTATTTCCTAGTGGGAATACAATGTCCAAATTCATTTTTATCTAATGCATATGTTCATAAATTTCATTTGTATAGTTCATTTACAATTTCATCTCTAATCTATCACACTAATTCACATGTACCTAGGTTCAAGCAAATTTTCATTTTTATTCAATAAAAAGGAAAAGTCCCTAAATATTATTTACACATCATTTATAACTTTAATATTTCATTTATAGTAATTTACAATTCACAATTTAATTTATATCAACTATTTCTACCAAGTTCTATTTGTGATGAGCCTACAAATCCCATCAAACTAATCACATGATTTAAACAAGCCTTAAATCATTTAAGTGAGGTATCATTAGCAATTTAAGTTTTGGTCCTTTGCGTTCATTTCATTGAGGTTACTATTCACTTAACTATTCTCACACAAAAGTTGACTTTTTAATACATAATAGATTTCTTGAACCTAAGTTTACCAAGATACCACATTTTCCATTTTATTTTTGTTAGCATTGATTTCCAATACCATTTTAAAGCTTATTTTATATTATTCAAAATTTTTAGATTTCATACCTTAAGTTTACTGTTCCATTGGTCATTATTACAGTGGAAATTTGATAAATTTCTCTTCATCAAAGTTGTTCCTTTATGTGTTTTCTTTAATTTCCTTTTAGAATCATTCCATTTAGAGTTTTGTAGATTAAGTTATGGCCATTTTATCATAACTGGTTGGATGGACTTTTACCCAGAATTTCTGGGCAATTGTAGTTCTGACAGATTTGGTAGCTCAAATTTGGTTAGCAATTTCATTTGGTTAAGTTCAGAATTGGAGTTTGTGTTCTACATGAACGTTGTTCTAAATTGTCTAAGATTTTCATTGATATAAATTTCAGGTCAATTGGACCTTTCTACACTGAGTTATGACCAAATGAATGAACACTGTTCATTTGGTCATTTTGCCCAGGCAGAATGTGTGTTGTTGGGATTTGGTCAATTTTTAGGTCAATCTATTGTAGTTTTCTGGGCAGGGTTCCTTCATTAAAGTTGTTGCATTTTTTGTCTAGTTTAACCTCCAATTAGCCTTGCACCAATTGGAGTTACCTAGCTTGAGTTATAACCCCAAGAGTGCTTTGGACTCAAAGGGTCCAGAATGCACACTTAAGGTAGCCTAATCTTTTCCCTAACTCATGTCACAATTCACTCAAATTCTTGTGCAAACTACACCAATTGGTCATTAATTGACCAATTAAACATCAATAAAGCATCAATTCAAGCAAACCTTAATTTGCTCGAAACCCAAATTTTCCCAAATTTTGAAGTCTTATATTTCAACCACTAAATCAAATTAACCATGCAATTCACATCAAGGGCTGCCTAAATACCAAATTTATTCAAAGAGAACAAGCAAAATCCCACCCTTCAACATTGCTGCCAAAAATATTAGTAGTCCATCCTTAACTATTTTCTTTCAAAATTTTCAAGTTTCTAACTCAATTTATGCATCTAACATCAATTGTAAGGAGAAAATAAAAGAAAGTAGCACCAACCTTATTAGAGCTCTCTCTTGAGCTTGTGAATCCTTAATATTCCTCTTTCTAATGGCTGCCAAGAAGTAATCTAAGGTGTGGGGTACAATTTTGATGAAGAGAGGTTAGGGTTTTTTGGTGGGATAAGGTAAAAATTAAGCTTCAAAGGTGAGCTTCAATGGAGGTTGAAAGAAGTGAGAGAGAGAGAGAATAGGGGGCTGCCAAAATGAAGGAGAAGAGGGCATAAATTTTTTTTCATTTTTCTTGTATTATTTGGTGAGAATTATCCTTTTTTATTGACTTGGTCAATTCTCATTGTTTAGGGTTTAACTTTATTTATTTATGACATCATGATGATGTCATAAAGGTAAGTTTTATTTTTATTTCCATTTCTTTTCTTTTCTACTCATTTTTAATTAAATTTTCATAAATTTTTATTCATATTTTATGTCATAATAATTATTTACTTAATTGGACAAGTCGATCAAAAATCATCTCTGAAGACAAAATGACCAAAATGCCCTCAGTTTGGCTTATTGAGCCAAAATCGTCTGTACTGATCTAAAAATTTTCCTAAGCTTTTTCTTGGCATTCTAATGCCATCGAAACCTCAATGACTCTTCTCTGGAGTCCCAAAAATTATTTTATGAATTTTCTCCTGGGTTTAGGGCTCCTAGCTGCAAAGACTGCAACTTCCCACTGGATTACCCATCACTAGGCCACCGGCTCATTTAACTTTGTTGTATTTCATTTCTTAAATTTTTTCTAAATTCTTCCTTACATTATTTGGGTTATTTATGACTCCTCACTCTAGTTTACATATAGTTTCAATAATTTTAGCTGTCCGGACAGACATTGGTCACCGGAACAGTCGAATGCACGGACTAGCTAAAGTGAGGGTGTTATAATTCTTTCCCTCTAACAAAAATTTTGTCCTCGAAATTTACCTGATGTACGTAGTCGAAGATCTGCATTAGTGTCACCTCGACTCATATGAATGCAATGCATGTTATGCACACAATCTTATTATATCTATCGATGCCTAGGAACGCGTAAACCATGCTTTGATACCAATAAATGTAACACCCCTCACCCAACTACAGTATAGCCGAGCAAAGCATGTCACACTTGGTGCCGGAGCACCCCATTTTATCTTACTTTATTCCTTTAAATTTTTTTTCGTATATTTTAATATCAATTATTTTTCTATGGAGAAACCAGTGGAGTTTTCCCTGTTTCTATTACCATTTGGCGTATTTCACTATTCACCTGCTTGAAATTTCAACAATATTTTCAAAATAAAATCTCATAATCATCTCATATTTCAATATCATCTATGTATTTCAATTCTCATATTCATTTATATCCACTGTCCCTCATACTCCATTCACATATCAAAATTCTCATATTTCCATTAATTTACATAATTTGCAAACTAATTGAATAAATTTATAATTTACAAGTAACACCCCTATTTGTATAGCCTGGTATATTTTACTGTTTCAGTGACCGGTGTTGTTCCGGATAATTAAGGGGATTAGAACCACACTTAGGATAACTAGATAAGCCATAAACACAAATAATTAGTAATTGTCAATTAGTTAAGTATAAATAAGAAAAATAGAACATAAAAATTTAAACGAGCCGAGAGTCACAGCGATGGGTGACCTTCTCGAGAAGGACTGCGAAGTCATTTTAAACTCAAATTTCGAACCGTAAAATGTGACGCTGCGGTCCTTAGGACTATTATAAACACAGTGGAAAAGAGAAAATCACGAAAAAGAAATGTTGAGCTAGTCAAATAATTAGGTCAGAGAGCCGGAAGAATATTGAATTAATTGCAAACCGAGATGAACCGGCGAGGGGCAATTTGGTCAATTGACCCCGAGAGCTGACTCCTGATCTAACTGTCAAATAAAATCAAAGAAAAGAAAATTTCGAAATCGAGAATTAAATTAAAGAACTAATAGAAAAAAAATAAAAAAAAAGAAAATAAAAAAGTTAAAAAGGTGATGACATCATGCATGACATCATGCATGATGCCATAAAACTAATAATTAATATATTTAATTAATTGAAATTTATGGTCTTCCATAAGATAAAAAGAAAAGAAAAGAAAAAAAAAAGATAAAAAGTCTTCTTCCTTATCAAGTTGCCGCCCCACTCTCCTCCCCATCTCCATGAAAAGTCCTCCATTAAAGCTTGCTCTCAAGCTTAAACTTCTTCATTAAACCTTAATCACTTCCATAAAAACCTCATTAGAGCTTATTTTAGTCACTTGAGAAGAGGATTGATCATCAAAGAAAGAAGAAAAGAAGAGGGAAATTAGAGAATTCAAATTCAAGTGAGGTAAGCACATCAATTTGAAAGTTTGAGATTTATTTGTTATGTTTTTAGCTTGATTAACTTGTAAATAAACTTAAAATGAAATGAAACAAATTGTTGAGGGACTAAGCTGAAATTCGGCCAGTATGAAGGGGAGGGTGATTTGCATGATTTGAAGGGTTTGAATGGGTATAGGAACTTTAATTTGTTGAATGGTTAGGATTAAAGACTTTGAAAGTAGCTAAATGCATGAGTTTGTGAATTAGGGTTTTGAACATTAGGGTTTAGAGACCAAAAATGTGAGGAAGTGGTAAATGATGTCTTTGACCTAATGTGAAGTGAAAAATGGTCATTTGTGACCAAATGAAGTCTGTTAGAAAGGTGGGAGTTAAGGCCAAATTCGGATGGAGTATGCAGCATGACCAAATTTCCTTTGAGGGACCAAAAATAAAATTCTACAAGTCCAATTGGTATGGGACCAATTGGGGACGAAGATAGACACTAAATGACACAATTTTCATTTAGGAAGCATGCCCAAAAAGTGACAAAAACCTAGTGAACAAATTGACCAAAATTGAAAAATCACAGTCTGCCTCTGTACAAACTGACCAAATGAATAGTATTTTTTCATTTGGCCATAACTTGAGCTAGGCAGGTCAAAATGACCTGCAATTTTACCAGTGGTTATATGAGATATAGACCTAAAACTTTTATGAAGAACATCGATCCAAATTATGCCATTAACCAAGTCATTTGGCCACCCCAAGTTGGTGACCCAAAACTGCCAGCACCAAAAATTGCCCAGAATTCTGGATTGTGTCCAATCTGGCAGCCATGGTTTAAATTGCTATAACTTGAGCTACAAAACTCCAATTGGAGTGATTCAAAAAGGAGAATAAACTTAAGACAATAGGGAACATCCTCTATGAAGGAAGTTTTGCCAAATTCTAACAGAAAAGTGACCAATGGAACAGTGCAACCTTAGACTCCAAAACTGAAAATTTTCAAATTTGCCTAAAAAGACTTAGAATTTGAATAAACAACCAAAACCAACAAATTTAGTGACCAAAATGTGGTATGTAGGTGAAGTTAGAATTCCCATACCTATTAAGCCTTAGAAAGTCAACAATTTGATTTGAATAGTGTAGTGAATAGTAACCCCGAAACACAAAATTTAAGAAACGTCGAGTTTAACACGTTAGAGCTAGGTAAAAGTGAAGTTAAATTTATTTTTGGATTTATGCTAAGTTATGGTACTGAAACACTGTAAAATTATGTGTTTTAGTTGAAAAGAATACCGGGAAAGAACCCGAGGAACCGAGTCAAGGCCAAGAGGCGACTCGCTTGAGGTTTGTGCACAACATCACTATGCTTTAAAATTCATTGATAAAGTGAATGAAATATGTATTTTACTTTTGCTTTGAATTGTTGAAAGTTTAATTGTGACTTTATTTATGATGTTTTGATTTAAATTGTGAAAGTTATTATATATTTGAAATAGCAATGTTTAGCAAATTGTTAAGATAAGTTTTGAAACCATAGTGTCATGACCATATATTTGAACACCTCACTAGCACGACTGGTGGGGGTAATTAGTTTCGAATTTTGATTCTTTCTCTGGAGAAGTGTTGAAGTGTGCCAGTAGAAGAGGATGTGAATGGATATCCATATATTTGAACTAGCTAGCCTTGTGATGTGATTTCTCTTTAGCCTCTGGCTATTGAGATTCTATTTGTTTCGAATGGCATGATCTACCTGTGGGTTTTATGAAATATGATTTGATACTTCAAAATGAAATTGTTTGGGATTAAAATCTCATAATGCATGATTTGTATTTAATTCTCATGTTCAGTCAAATTTTGAATAAATGTGATTTAAGTTCTGCATAAAGATTATTTTAGTATGTTGCGCACCACTGAGTCCTAGTACTCAGCGATAGCTTTTATTGCTGTCACAAATATAGAGACTAGAGGAGCAGCAGACTGAGCTACTGAGGATTGAGGATTTATCAGCTTGAAGTTATCGGGTATAATTTATACCCTGCTCGTAAATATTTATTTTGATGTATGTATTGCACATAAATGTATGGACATATAAATCGATCTTGAGTAGTTTGTACAAAGTTTGTATAAAGTTGTAATAAAATTTAGTTTGAATTCTCATACTGTAGATTTTGGTATGATGTATATATATAGTTTGTTGTCTTTAATGAATGGAAATGTTTTATTTTAATTTGAATGAGATTGATAGATATTATTTTACTAATGATTGAATTTTGGAAATTGAGAAATGTTGACTGTTGAATTTGAGATTTGAGAAATTATTGAGATTGATTGTGAAATTAAAGTAGTGGTTGAGAAAATTTTTGGAAGTGCTT
This sequence comes from Hevea brasiliensis, assembly GCF_030052815.1. Lineage (NCBI taxonomy): Eukaryota > Viridiplantae > Streptophyta > Magnoliopsida > Malpighiales > Euphorbiaceae > Hevea > Hevea brasiliensis. The sequence continues at coordinate 34,899,899 of NC_079495.1, read as the reverse complement.
TTTTATAGGTATTTGAAGAACTGTTTTCTCAAAATATAAATGGAAATCTGTCAAAATTTTTATAAAATTTGCGGAAAAATAAAATGGGCCAAAAGTTTTGACTAGTTTTTAATTTCAATTAAATGTTTTAAATACCTATTAGAAAATGCTCACCACTTACCAAAAATAAGAAAATTATTTTAAAATTCCTTGTAATGTACTTAATGAGTTATCGGTAGGTGAAGTTCGGTAGTTCATTAGGTATTCTATAGGATCATGTTATGCCTTACAGAGGGGTAAGGTGTGACATGTTTTAGTGGTATCAAAGCAAAATTTTTGAAGTATGTTTTTACTTGAGAATTTGTGTCTTTCTTGTTAAGTACAACTGCTCAATGTCCATAATTGTTACATACAGTGCATTAGATCATGAATATGAACTAACAGAGGAAAATCTCCTTGTGTTACTTGTTCAGGAGATACCCTAACTTCAGACTGAGATGGAAGAAGGGGATCGCTCAGTTGAGCAGTCTGTTGAAGCTGAGGCACAAAGGGAAGCCCCAGCTTTGTAGAATGTTAGCGAATCGGTAGCACCAGCCCCGTAAATGCCGCAGTTTCCTGTACAATTCGCATAGCAGATGGCTGCGATATTTCAACAAATGGCTGGGGGTATGCTTGCTCAAGCTCCACCCCAGACACCTGTGGCACAACCACTGCCTCCAGCCAGACAGTATGATAAATTATTGAAGTATGAGGCTGCGAAATTTAAGGGTACAGTAGACCCTTTAGAGGCAAAGTAATGGCTTGAAAGGATGGATAGAGTATTTAAGAAGCTGCACTGCCAAGATGAACTGAAGTTTGAGTATTCTGTGTCGCTACTATAAGGGGATGCATATGATTGGTGGAAGACCATCCCCTACAGCTTGGCTGAACCACCAATGCTAACCTGGGATGACTTGATCAGAGAATTCAAACAGAAGTACATCCCAGATGCATATGTTGATCAGAAACTGCAAGAATTTTTGAGTTTGAAACAAGGGAATAGATCAGTGGCAGAGTATGAGAGGGAGTTCTCCCGCTTAAGTCATTATGCTGGGAGTCTCCTTTCCACCAGCAAGGCAAGGTGTAAGAGATTTAAGACGGGTTTGAAGCCCAGTATAAGGATGCAAGTTGTGGGATTCTGACACAGCAACTTCTCAGAGCTCATGTCTCAAGCACTTAAGTTGGAAAGAATAGAATCAGAAGCAACCCCAGTGAAAGAAAAATCAGAGAAAGCTGAGAAATCAGAGAAAGACAAAGGGGAAAAGTCAGTAGAGCCGAGTTCTGGTGGTACCTCTGGAAAGCAAAAGAAGTTTAGTGGACCCAGCAGGGGTCGAGGTGGAAGATTTGGTAGGGGCAGATTTTCCAGACAGAGACCCCCTAGGTCTAGTCAGCAGTCGAGCAGGGGTTCACATTCTGCCCGCCCCTGTGAGACTTGTGGCAAGATTCATGGGGGGGGAATGCTATTGGGCCACTGGAGCCTGTTTTAACTGTGGAGGCAAGGGCCATACAGCTAAAGACTGCACTAGTGCTCCGTCTCTGAGATATGGTCCAGCTCCTACTACTGCTGAGGGATCTATTCAGAGTCCTGCTCTCAGAGGTTCACAATCTGTTAGCAGAGGAAGAGGCAGAGGTAGAGGCACTGCTTCTGGCAGTCAGGGCACAGTTGGTCAGTCAGCATAAGGGAGTGCGTCAGTCAGAGTCTACACAATGAGACAGCGAGAAGAGGCTGAAACTTTCGATGTAGTAGCTGGTACATTCTCTATCTCTGATCAAGAAGTATTTGTATTGTTTGATCTGGGTTCAACCCATTCATATGTTAGTGCTAGCATAGTCTGTTCACTTGCTGCTCCACGTGAGCAAATGGGTTTTGAAGTGCTAGTAACTAGTCCATTAGGACAAGAGGTCTAGGTCAACAGAATATATAGAGACTGTCCTTTGGTAATCCAAGGACATTTTTTCCTATCAGACTTGATTGAAATGCCCTTCGGAGATTATGATATTATCTTGGGCATGGATTGGTTAGCCAGGCATCACACCATGATTGACTGTAGACTGAAGACAGTCACTTTTGGTCTCCCTCTGTATGGTGATGTGGTAATACATGGGGAGAGGCATTTACTGCCATCAAACATCATTTCAGCTGCACTAGCCAGAAGGATGATCAGAAAGGGGTGTGAAGCATACTTGGCACATGTGATAGACACCCAAGTGGGGAGTCCAGCACTAAGGGACATCCCTACTGTATGTGACTTTCCAGATGTGTTTCCTGATGAATTGCCAAGATTACCTCCAGAAAGAGAGCTGCAGTTTGAAATTGATGTTATGCCTGGTGTGGGCCCTCCATTGGGGCAATTATTTTAAGAAATTTTAAATAATTGCATAAGATGCAATTAATTTAAGAGATTTTCTTTAGAATAATTTTTAAGCATGAGATGTTGTAAATATGTAAATGGTTTAGTGGCCAATATTGGATGTACCTGAGGACATTAAAATTTTTTGCATAATTACTGGCTCAATGGGATCAACTTAGCTAATGCAAGATAAGTCAATAATGGATGTACCTGAGATTTTGAGCATTAGGGGCTAGGTAAAGGATTGAACCTTACATGAGATGTGATGGGCGAGGAGTTTCTCACTTATAGTTTATTGTAATTCCAATAACGGATGTACCTGAGGATGATTAATAGAATTATAAGAATTCAATCACCCACTAGAAATCTATCCAACTAGGATTTCCATTTTCTACTTTGGAAGTGTAGGATTCGCTAAGTTAGTGGGAGAACCAATTTGATTAAAAGACCATAATTATTTTGGTTAATTACTTGATACATTTACTAATTAATCTGGTTATTTTCTGCAATTAATTTTCTGATAATAATGAGCACAGAACAACCACCACCATCCAATATGCTTGCAAGCATACTTGATCGCAATAGGTTGACAGGACCTAATCTCTCTGATTGGCTAAGAAATTTGAAACTTGTCCTAAACTTTGAACATATAGGATATGTTCTAGATTCAAATATTCATGGTCCCTTACCTCCAGAGGCCATTCAAGAGGAACATGAAACTTTAGACAAGTGGAAGGAGCATGATATGAGAGCTAAGTGTTACATGTTTGCTTCCACGAGTAATGAGTTACAGAAGCAGCATGAGAACATGTAGAGTTCGAGTGAGATCCTGCTTCACCTACAAGAGTTGTATGGTGAACACAGTAGGAATGCTAGGTATGAGATATCTAGGCAGTTGCTTCGCATGAGGATGTCTGAGGGACAGAAGGTTGGGGATCATGTCCACAACATGATTCAGCTGTATGAGCAGTTGGAACATCTTGACTTCAACATGGATTATCAACTATAGATGGATTTGATCCTTCAGTCCCTTCCTGAGTCTTTTGGGAATTTTGTGATAAATTTCCATATGACTAAACAAGAATGCACTTTAGCTGGTTTACTCAACATGCTGGTTATTGCCCAAAAGAATATGCCGGGCAATAAAGGAAAAGAGGTAGCTTTGATTGCTTCTTCTTCTACTGGAAAGTCCAACAAGAAGAAGGGCAATAAGAAAAAGAAACCTCAGATTCCTGGTCCTTCCAAGAAGATAGCCAAACAGAAAAACAAAGATCAAAGTTGATAAAGGTAAAGGAAAGTGTTTCCACTATCAGCAGGAAAGTGTTTCCACTGCTAGCAGGAAAGTGTTTCCACTGTCCAGAGTATAGCAATATAAAAGAATGCAATGCCATGATGAAAATCAACTCAAAATTTAAAATATATTTGACACTTAAGATTAGGTCATGTTACAGAAGATAGGATTGCAAAATTGGAGAAAATGGGGATTTTATCCTCATTGGGCTCTGAGCCTACTCTAACTTATGAATTTTGCCTTCAGGGCAAAATGACTAGATCACCCTTTGTTAGACAAGGGCTAAGGGCTAAAAATATTTTGGAGCTAATACATAGTGATATATGTGATCCATTTAAGGAAATGGTTAAAGGCGATTTTCATTACTTTATTACCTTTACTGATAATAAATCAAGGTTTGGGTATTTGTATTTGATGAAATACAAACATGAATCTTTTGAAAAGTTCAAAGAATTTAAATCTGAAGTAGAAAATCAAACAGGAAAGAATATTAAAGCTCTTCGATCAGATCGTGGAGGAGAAAATTTAATTACTGAATTTGATGAATACGTGAGAGAGCATGGCATTGTTTCCAACTGACTTCTCCAGGAACACCACAGTTAAATGGTGTATTTGAAAGGAGAAATCGTACCCTATTGGATATGGTATGTAGTATGATGAGCTATACTGATATGCCAATCTCCTTTTGGGGATTTGCATTAGAATCAGCTTTGTATATTCTGAATAGAATTCCATCAAAATCAGTTTCTTCCACACCTTATGAGATATGGCATGGAAGAAAACCAAGTATTAAGCATGTTAATATTTGGGGTTATCCAGCTTATAACACTGATAAATTGGAAATCAGATCAGAAAAGGGTTGATTTGTTGGATATCCAAAAGATAGTTTTGGATATTATTTTTATTTGCCTGCATCACAAAAGGTTGTGGTGAGTAAAAATGCCACATTTCTTGAACAATAGTTTGTCCAAGAAAGAGGCAAAGGAAGGCAAATAGAGTTGGAATTAGAGAATTCTGACCAATCAACAGATCAGATGGATATAGATCCATCTAGTCAACCTATACTCGTTGATAAAACATCTACAGCTATTCCTCATAGAACAACCAAGGTATCTCACCCACCAGTGAGATATGGTTTCCTTCATGAAGAAGAACAAGAGTTGTCTACTCATGAAGAAGTAGATCATGGAGATGATCCACTTACATATGAAGAAGCTATATCAGATAAAGATTCTTCAAAATGGATTGATGCTATGAAATCTGAAATTGATTCCATGTATAAGAATCAAGTTTGGGATCTTGTTGACCCACCTAAAGGTATTGTACCTATAGGGAACAAATGGGTTTTCAAAAAGAAAATTGGTTCTGATGGAAAGGTAGAGACCTATAAGGCAAGGCTAGTAGCGAAAGGGTTTCGCCAAAGGCAAGGAATCGACTATGAGGAAACTTTCTCGCTTGTTGCTATGCTTAAATCAATTAGGATTCTATTAGCAATAACTGCATACTATGATTATGAGATTTGGCAGTGTTAGTAGTATGCCCTAGAGCATATCATTTAGTATGTATCTTGTACATATTTTTATTAATAAAAGGCATTTCCACTTTTCTGTTTACATAATATATTTATGTGTAATAGAAAAGGTCCATTGATATTTTGTTAGAAATATTATTCTTAAGTTGTTAAGAATATGAGTGACAATATTTCTAGCACAAAGTATCATAAATAGGTTAACAATCGAGGATACTTCATAATAAGGACATGACTTATCCAGAAAGATTGTATTCATGTTTGTTCCCAAGTTATTTATATGAGATATAAATAAGATGGAATGGTGAGTCTCATGCCATATAACAAACATGATAGGCACTTATAAATGATAAGTAGGCCGAACCAGTGACACTTATGACAAGCACATGGAGTTTACTCTTGTCAATGTTTTGTTATAAATCATATCAGTGCATATAATCTTTAGACCTGAGATAGCACAGTTATCTTGTATATAAGTAGTTTGAGTTTGATACTGCTTTCATACTTGTACTGTGTATGGGTATATGGGCATGTGTTGGCTCCTACTAGTTATATATGGAGGTAGGTGTTGATCAAGATGGAATCTGTTCCTCTAAGTAAATAGAGATAAAATCCTATATTCATTTAATTGTTCTTGATGTTTCGAGTTTCTGGCCAGGACAGATAGATTTATTCAAAAAAGAGTTTCTGATGAGAAAATCTTTTTAATCAAGAACTGGAATTAAAAGAGAACATAATATTCATAGCAAATGGAGTTTGACATAAACCATGACTCCAGCTTGAGTTGGGATTTTGTAACAGAGAGATTCTAGTGCATGGTAACATATGATTATAGGTTCATTTAAGGTAAACCTTATTACTAATTGGGTGGCCATGGCATGCTATGCTAGATGTCAACCATGGTCCATGAGGTTCATAAAATGATTTAGAGAAATCATTTATGGTAAGAAAGAGTTCTGATGATATTAAGAGTTGATATCATGTCTCATTGCCAATTAGTGATGAGCCTAGTAAGTCACACACATACACAAGTTATCACCTAATTAAATATGATTTAATTAATTAATTAAAGAGTTTAATTGATTAATTAAATAGGTTTGGTTTGCAATTAAATTGCAAAGTCCCTAGCATGACTTGAAATCAAATCTAGATTATTGGATGTATAGTATAAGTTAAATTTATATTTAAAGTGTTTAAATATGAATTTAATTAATGAGAAATTAATTAATAGAGATTAATTGATTAATTTATATTTGATATAAATTAATTAGAAGAAGAAAAATAATTATTTTGGGTTGAGAACTCAAAATTAAAACACAGGGGCATTTTGGTCATTTTGCAGTGTGACACGTGGCACCATGAGATGGTGACACATGGCATAACACATAAGCTTGCCAAATGTTTTTTCTTAATCATGTAAGATGATTAAAATCAAGATTAAATATAGGTTTGACACTTGGCACAATGTGATTGGGTCACTTAAACCTAGAGCTAATCAAAGGGTGACATGTGGCAAGGGTTTAATGTGTTAACCTAGCTATTTAAGTGTTGTTATGAGAAAATAAAAAAACAACCAGCAGCGACACTCCTTTGTCACGCCATTTTGCAGCCCTCCCTCTATTCTTCTTCATCTCTCATCAATTCAAAGAGATTAGCCATCAATCTCTTGAATTAAGAACACTAGAAATTGTTTCTAGTGTCCTGTTTACATCTCTAATCTCTTAAAAGGCAGAACTTGAATTTCTAATTAATAGAAAAGGCTTTAGAAGCTGTTCAAGGGTTGCCATAGGTGTTCTTGGTGTGGACAAGCTAGAGGGACAACATCTGGTGTCCTGAAGACGAATCTCAAAGGCGCAGACACACTGCAGTGCATCAAGAGGTTAATGTAATCGTTCTTGATTTAATCTAGGGTTCTAAAATTAATCTGATTAATTTTAAAATCTTAAATGGCAAATACAGATCCAAAAACATATTAAAAGAGTTTTAATATGTTGTTTATCATTGAAATCAAATAGATAAAAATAAATCTTGCATGATGCATGTGACCCTAGGTGAAAATTTTGGAATTCAATGGTATAAACTTGTGTTTTTCACGCTTTCGTTCCTTCAGGCAGATAGATGTCAAAATAGATTTTCTCAATGGATACATTGTAGAAAACATTTTCATGGAATAACCTAGGGTTTTGAATCCCAAGATGGTTCCAAGGTATGCAAGCTAAAGCGATCCATTTATGGGTTGAAGCAAGCTTCGAGGAGTTGGAACATTCGTTTTGATGAAGCCATTAAATCCTTTGGTTTTATCAAAAATGAGGATGAGCCATGTGTATATAAGAAGGTTAGTGGCAGTGCTATCACTTTCCTTGTCTTATATGTGGATGACATACTATTAATGGGTAATGACACAGGTATGTTGATAATTGCAAAGGTATGGTTGTAAAATACATTCTCCAAGAAAGACTTAGGGGAGACAACCTATATTCTTGGGATTCGCATCTATAAAGATAGAGCGAAAAGAATAATTGGTTTATCCCAAAGTCTATACTTGGAAAAGGTGTTAAAGAGGTTTAACATGCTTGATTCCAAGAGAGGATTTTTACCAGTGGGACATGGTATCCATCTTTCTAAAGAGATGTCTCCAAAGACATCTGAAGAAAGAGATAAGATGGCCAAGATTCCATATGCTTCGGCTATTGGAAGTTTAATGTATGCAATATTGTGTACTAGGCCGGATATCGCATATGATGTTAGTTTGACTAGCAGGTATCAATCCAATCCAGGTTTAGAACACTGGATAGTTGTCAAGAATATCCTTAAATACTTGAGAAGAACTAAGGATTTATTCTTGATCTATGGAGGTGGAGACTTGCAATTGGATGGTTATACTAATTCTGATTTCCAATCAGATATCGATGATAGAAAGTCTACCTTTGGATATGTGTTCATTTGTAATGGAGGTGCAATCAGTTGGAAAAGTTCCAAACAGAGCACGACTGCAGATTCCACTCATCGAGGTCGAGTATATTCTCGCATCGATGTCGCAAAGGAAGCTGTTTGGATAAAGAAGTTCGTGATAGAACTTACAGTAGTTCCTTCCTTTGAGTCAGCAGTTCCACTGCACTGTGACAACAATGAAGTAGTCATACAGGCTAAGGAACTAAGGTCTCACCAAAAATCCAAACACATAGAAAGGCGCTACCACATTAACAGAGAAATAGTTGGGCAAGGCAATGTAGCCATGCAGAAAATAGCATCAGCTGAAAATCCAGCTGATCCATTCACTAAGCCTATGTCACAGACTCAGCTAGACCGTCATCTTGAGAAGATGGGTCTAAGATATTGTAATGAATGGCTCTAGTGCTAGTGGGAGATTGTTAGTAGTATGCCCTAGAGCATATAATTTAGTATGTATCTTGTACATATTTTTATTAATAAAAGGCATTTCCACTTTTCCGTTTACATAATATATTTATGTGTAATAGAAAAGGTCCATTGATATTTTGTTAGAAATTCTATTCTTAAGTTGTTAAGAATATGAGTGATAATATTTCTAGTACAAAGTATCATAAATAGGTTCACAATCGAGGATACTTCATAATAAGGACATGACTTATCCAGAAAGATTGTATTCATGTTTGTAACCAAGTTATTTATACAACATATAAATAAGATGGAATGGTGAGTCTCATGCCATATAGCAAACATGATATGCACTTAAAAATGATAAGTAGGCCGAACCAGTGACACTTATGACAAGCACATGAAGTTTACTCTTATCAATGTTTTGTCATAAATCATATCAGTGCATATAATCCTTAGACCTGAGATAGCACAGTTATCTTGTATATAGGTAGTTTGAGTTTGATACTGCTTTCATACTTGTACAGTGTATGGGTATATGGGCATGTGTTGTCTCCTACTAGTTATATATGGAGGTAGGTGTTGATCAAGATGGAATTTGTTCCTCTAAGTAAATAGAGATAAAATCCTATGTTCATTTAATTGTTCTTGATGTTTCAAGTTCCTGGCCAGGACAGATAGATTTATTCAGAAAAGAGTTTCTGATGAGAAAATCTTTTTAATCAAGAACTAGAATTAAAAGAGAACATAATATTCATAGCAAATGGAGTTTGACATAAACCATGACTCCAGCTTGAGTTGGGATTTTGTAACAGAGAGATTCCAGTGCATGGTAACATATGATTATAGGTTCATTTAAGGTAAACCTTGTTATTAATTGAGTGGCCATGGCATGCTATGTTAGGTGTTAACCATGGTCTATGAGGTGCATAAAATGATTTAGAGAAATCATTTATGGTAAGAAAGAGTTCTGATGATATTAAGAGTTGATATCATATCTCATTGTCAATTAGTGATGAGCCTAGTAAGTCACACACATACACAAGTTATCACCTAATTAAATATGATTTAATTAATTAATTAAAGAGTTTAATTGATTAATTAAATAGGTTTGGTTTGCAATTAGATTGCAAAGTCCCTAACATGACTTGAAACCAAATCTAGATTATTGGATGTATAGTATAAGTTAAATTTATATTTAAAGTGTTTAAATATGAATTTAATTAATGAGAAATTAATTAATAGAGATTAATTAATTTATTTATATTTGATATAAATTGATTAGAAGAGGAGAAATAATTTTTTTGGATTAAGAAGTCAAAATTAAAACACATGGGCATTTTGGTCATTTCACAGGGTGACATGTGGCACCATGAGATGGTGACACATGGCATTACACATAAGCTTACCAAATGTCTTTTAATCATGTAAGATGATTAAAATTAAGATTAAATATAGGTTTGACACTTGGCACAATGTGATTGGGTCAATTAAATCTAGAACCAATTAGAGGGTGACATGTGGCAAGGGTTTAATGTGTTGACCTAGCTATATAAGTGTTATTATGAATTAAAAATAAGACAACCAGTAGCCACACTCCTTTTTCACGCCATTTTGAGGCTCTCTATCTCTTCTTCTTCATCTCTCATCAATTCAAAGAGATTAGCCATCAATCTCTTGAATTAAAAATACTAGAAATCATTTCTAGTGTCCTGTTTACATCTTTAATCTCTTAAAAGGCAGAACTTGATTTTCTAAATAATAGAAAAAGCTTTAGAAGCTGTTCAAGGGCTGCCATAGGTGTTCTTGGTGTGGACAAGCTAGAGGGATAACATTTGGTGTCCTGAAGACGAATCTCAAAGGCGCAAATACGTTGCAGTGCATCAAGAGGTTAGTGTAATCGTTCTTGATTTAATCTAGGGTTCTAAAATTAATCTGATTAATTTTAAAATCTTAAATGGCAAATACAGATCCAAAAACATATTAAAAGAGTTTTAATATGTTATTTATCATTGAAATCAAATAGATAAAAATAAATCTTGCATGATGCATGTGACCCTAGGTGAAAATTTTTGAATTCAATGGTATAAACTTGTGTTTTTCACGCTTCCGTTCCTTCAAATCCTAGGTTCACTTCTAGATTTTGGGGTAGTCTTCAGAGAGCCCTAGGAACTAGATTGAACTTCAGTACTGCATTCCACCCACAGACAGATGGCCAGTCTGAGAGGGTAATTCAGATCTTGGAGGACATGCTACGGGCTTGTGTGATTGAATTTGAGGGTAGTTGGGATACACACTTGCCTTTGATTGAGTTTGCTTACAACAACAGCTACCAGTCAAGCATTGGAATGCCTCCATATGAGGCTTTGTATGGAAGAAAATGTAAAACTCCATTGTGTTGGGATGACGTGGGTGAAAGAAAGATGATTGGACCCGAAATTGTTCAACAAACTGAAGAGAAAATCAGGGTGATCCGAGATCGACTTAAGACTGCATCAGACCGTCAAAAGCCCTACATGGATGTAAAGAGAAGGGATATTGAGTATGCAGTAGGTGAGAAAGTTTTCCTCAAGCTTTCTCCTTGGAAGAGAATTATGAGATTCGGCAGAAAGGAGAAACTGAGTCCTCGTTTCATTTGGCCATATGAGGTTCTGGAAAGAGTGGGTCCTTTGGCATATCGTTTGGCACTACCTCCAGAGTTAAAGAAGATACATAATGTCTTCCATCTATCTATGTTGAGGAGGTATCGATTAGACCCATCTCATGTACTACCAGTGGAGGAAATTGAAATGAATCTAGACCTCACATATGAAGAAAAACCCATAGAGATTCTGGCTTATGAGGTGAAGCAGCTACGGAACAAGCAGATACCATTAGTGAAAGTGCTATGGAACCATCATTCGGGCCAGGAGGCTACTTGGGAACGAGAGGAGGACATGAGGAGACAACACCCACAGCTGTTCAAAGATTGATACCAGGTAAAATTTCGAGACGAAATTTATTTTAAGGGGGAGAGAATTGTAACACCTCTATTTGTATAGCCTGGTATATTTTACTGTTCCGGTGATCGGTGTCGGTCCGGACAATTAAGGGGATTAGAACCATACTTAAGACAACTAGATAAGCCATAAACACAAATAATTAGTAATTGTCAATTAGTTAAGTATAAATAACAAAAACAGAACATAAGAAGTTAAACGAGCCGAGAGTCACAGCAATGGGTGACCTTCTCGGGAAGGACTGCGAAGTCATTTTAAACTCAAATATCGAACCGTAAAATATGACGCTGCAGTCCTTAGGACTATTATAAACACAGTGGAAAAGAGAAAATCATGAAAAAGAACTGTTAAGTCAGTCAAATAATTAGGTCAGAGAGCCGGAAGAAATATTAAATTAATTACAAACTGGGATGAACCGACGAGGGGTAATTTGGTCAATTGACCCCGAGAGCTGACTCCTGACCTAACTTTCAATTAAAATCAAAGAAAAGAAAATTTCAGAATCGAGAATTAAATTAAAGAACTAATAGAAAAAAAATAGAAAAAAAAAGAAAATGAAAAAGTTAAAAAGGTGATGACATCATGCATGACATCATTCATGATGCCATAAAACTAATAATTAATATATTTAATTAATTGAAATTTATGGCCTTCCATAAGATAAAAAGAAAAGAAAAGAAAAGAAAAAAAAAAAGATAAAAAGTCTTCTTCCTTATCAAGTTGCCGCCCCACTCTCCTCCCCATCTCCGTGAAAAGTCCTTCATTAAAGCTTGCTCTCAAGCTTAAACTTCTTCATTAAACCTTAATCACTTCCATAAAAACCTCATTAGAGCTTATTTTAGTCACTTGAGAAGAGGATTGATCATCAAAGAAAGAAGAAAATAAGAGGGAAATTAGAGAATTCAAATTCAAGTGAGGTAAGCACATCAATTTGAAAGTTTGAGATTTATTTGTTGTGTTTTTAGCTTGATTAACTTGTAAATAAACTTAAAATGAAATGAAACAAATTATTGAGGGACTAAACTGAAATTCGGCCAGCATGAGGGGGAGGGTGATTTGCATGATTTGAAGGGTTTGAATGGATATAGGAACTTTAATTAGTTGAATGGTTAGGATTAAAGATTTTGAAAGTAGCTAAATGCATGAGTTTGTGAATTAGGGTTTTGGACATTAGAGTTTAGAGACCAAAAATGTGAGGAAGAGGTAAATGATGTCTATGACCTAATGTGAAGTGAAAAATGGTCATTTGTGACCAAATGAAGTCTGTTGGAATCGTGGGAGTTAAGGCCAAATTCGGATGGAAATATGCAGCATGACCAAATTTCCTTTGAGGGACCAAAAATAAAATTTTACAAGTCCAATTGGTATGGGAGCAATTGGAGATGAAAATAGACACCAAATGACACAATTTTCATTTAGGAAGCATGCCCAAAAAGTGAACAAAACCTAGTGAACAAATTGACCAAAGTTAAAAAATCATAGTCTGCCTCTGTACAAACTGACTAAATGAACAATATTTGTTCATTTGGCCATAACTTAAGCTAGGCAGGTCAAAATGACCTGAAATTTTACCAGTGGTTATATGAGATATAGACCTAAAACTTTCATGAAGAACACTGATCCAAATTATGCCATTAACCAAGTCATTTGGCCACCCCAATCTGGTGACCCAAAACTGCCAGCACCAAAAATTGCCCAGAATTCTGGATTGTGTCCAATCCGGCAGCCATGGTTCAAATGGCTATAACTTGAGCTACAAAACTCCAATTGGAGTGATTCAAGAAGGAGAATAAACTTAATACAATAGGGAATATCGTCTGTGAAGGAAGTTTTGTCAAATTCTAACAGAAAAGTGACCAATGGAATAGTGCAACCTTACACTCCAAAACTGAAAATTTTCAAATTTGCCTAAAAAGACTTAGAATTTGAATAAACAACCAAAACCAACAAATTTAGTGACCAAAATGTGGTATGTGGGTGAAGCTAGAATTCCCATACCTATTAAGCCTTAGAAAGTCAACAATTTGACTTGAATAGTATAGTGAATAGTTACCTCGAAACACAAAATTTAAGGAACGTCGAGTTTAACATGTTAGAGCTAGGTAAAAGTGAAGTTAAATTTATTTTTAGATTTATGCTAAGTTATGGTACTGAAACACTGTAAAATTGTGTTTTTTAGTTGAAAAGGATACCAGAAAAGAACCCGAGGAACCGAGTCAAGGCCAGGAGGCGACTCGCTTAAGGTTTGTGCACAACATCACTATGCTTTAAAATTCATTGATAAAGTGAATGAAATATGTATTTTACTTTTGCTTTGAATTGTTGAAAGTTTAATTGTGACTTTATTTATGATGTTTTGATCTAAATTGTGTAAGTTATTGTATATTTGAAATAGCAATGTTTAGCAAATTGTTAAGATAAGTTTTGAAACCACAGTGTCATGACCATATATTTGAACACCTCACTAGCACGACTGGTGGGGGTAATTAGTTTCGAATTTTGATTCCTTATCTGGAGAAGTGTTGAGGCGTGCCAGTAGAAGAGGATGTGAATGGATATCCATATATTTGAGCTAGCTAGCCTTGTGGTGTGATTTCTCTTTAGCCTCTGGCTATTGAGATTCTATTTGTTTCGAATGGCATGATCTAACTGTGGGTTTTATGAAATGTGATTTGATACTTCAAAATGAAATTGTTTGGAATTAAAATCTCATAATGCATGATTTGTATTTAATTCTCATGTTCAGTCAAATTTTCGAATAAATGTGATTTAAGTTCTGCATAAAGATTATTTTAGTATGTTGCGCACCACTGAGTCCTAATACTCAGCGATAGCTTTTATTGCTGTCACAGATATAGAGACTAGAGGAGTAGCAGACTAGCTGCTGAGGATTGAGGATTTATCAGCTTGAAGTTATCGGGTACAATTTATACCCTGCTTGTAAATATTTATTTTAATGTATGTATTGCACATAAATGTATAGACATGTAAATCGGTCTTGAGCAGTTTGTACAAAGTTTGTATAAAGTTGTAATAAAATTTAGTTTGAATTCTCAAACTGTAGATTTTGGTATGATGTATATATATAGTTTGTTATCTTTAATGAATGGAAATGTTTTATTTTAATTTGAATGAGATTGATAGATATTATTTTACTGATGATTGAATTTTGGAAATTGAGAAATGTTGACTGTTGAATTTTGAGATTTGAGAAATTGTTGAGATTGATTGTGAAATTGAAGTAGTGGTTGAGAAAATTTTTAAAAGTGCTTTTTTACAGGTATTTGAAGAACTGTTTTCTCAAAATATAAACGGAACTCTGTCAAAATTTTTATAAAATTTGCAGAAAAATAAAATAGGCCAAAAGTTTTGACTAGTTTTTAATGTAACATCCTCAAAATATTTAAACTAAAGTGAGGACCATAATTAACTCAAATATTGACAAGAAAAATTTAGTAAAAATTTTAGAAATAAAATGCAACTAAGTCAAGAAATAAAATTATGAAATTTGGTACAAATGATATTTGGGATGTTGAGGCTGCTGGGTTAAAATTTGGTGAATTTTAGACTTGTGGTTTATGAGATATAAATTGTTTTTTGAATGAATGTTTTGATATCTCATGATATAGAGATTATTTGATGCTAAAATTTTTACTGATATTGTATAGGGATGTCTAGAATATATGGTTAAAATTTGGGATTTATCTAACGGTTAGATCATTATATATAAATTTGAATGCATTTAAGATTTATGATAGGAGTTTAGTCTAATTTGAATTTTTATTGGATATTTAATTTAGGAAAGTGAAGTTATAATTGATTATGATTATTATGATTCTAGGGAAATCTTGAAGAAGAACAAGCTCAAGGTTGGTTTCAAAAGGTTAGTGCCTATTTATACTTATACTTCTTTTATTCCATATTAAGGACTTAAAATAAGTAAGGAATTGTGAATTAAATGAATGAAATTTATGTATATGTACCTTTGAATTTCGCAGCCCTATTAAAGGAATAGAAATGGAGTGTTTGATGGACTTAGAGTGAACTAGAGCTTAGGTTTAAAGTGTATACATATATATATATAGAGAATGAAAGAGTAAATTAGGAAATTGTGAAAAACTTTGAAATTTAGCTAGGGTTTAGGAATGAAAATTTGACTTGGCTTATGAAATGGTTAAAGAACATTCTAATGGTCAATTAGTGACCATTTGAGGTATGTTGACCATAAATTGACTGAAAAATGGCATGGCAAAGTGGAATGGTCTGTGTAGGTTCAATTGGTGTTTGCCAATTGGACATGAAACTAGGCTTATAATGGCACATTTTTCTGAAGAAACCATGCCCAAAAGACCAAAGCTAGAGGACCAAAACTTTTCATTTGGCCATAACTCACTGTAGATTTGGTTAATTGAGCTGAAACTTTTACAGCAACAAGATAAGATATAGACAAACAACTTTCATGAAGAAACCTACCCCAAATAATGCCATTAACCCATTCAAATGATTGGGCAAAATTTAAGTTATCAAACCTGCAACTCTGCAGATTTACATTTTGTTTGGATGACTATAACTCTCTCTAGAAATTCTTGAACCGATGAAAACCTAAGGCATAGTAGAACATTTCATATGAAGAAAGTTAGCAAATTATGAACTTAACTTGATCAAATTACTGACCAAATTTTATTTTGGCCATAACTTGAGCTACAAAACTCCAAATGGAGTGATTCAAAAAAGGAAATTCAACTAGACAGAATAAGGAACAACTTTCATGTTTACCATTTCCTCAAATTCCCACTGTAAAAATAACAAATGGAACAGTAAAGTTGAAGCACCAAATCTGAAAATTTTGTTCAATTAGCATTAAGCCTAGAAATGGTAATGGTGATCACTTCCAACAAGTTTTAAATGAAAAATGTGGTATGTTTGAAGTGCCAAAGTCAATGTACCTACTTTCCATGCAAAAGTCAACTTTCTTGTTGACCAATGAAATGAATAGTGACACCAAAAGTTGAAATTCAAAGATTGAAGAATTTTAAAGTATCAAATGCCCTAGTATACCTAACAAGATTGGTTTGGATAGTTTGGCATGCCAATAGAAAGAAAATACAAAAATTAGTATCGGGAATGATATCATGAAGAAAATAATTAAATGCATGAAGAAGTTAATATCATAAAACATGATTAGCCCTCGACTAAACAATAAGTTAATAATTATTCATTTTTATGAAACACAATAGCAAGGAAATTATTATTTTTATTTGCATATTATATTTTCTTGTATTATTTCCCATTTTGTATTTTGAGATTTTTGTAAATTTGGTAATTAAACTCTTATTTTATCATATGTATTTGAACAAATGTAATATCATTTTGTATTAATGTAAGTACTTGTAATTTGTGATTATAAATCACATGTGAGAATTTATTTATGATTTGAGTCTAAGGATGATGTGAAATGACAAATAGAGATGTGATACAAAATGTGAATTGTATATGAGTACCATGAAATGAATGAATGAGAAATAAATGAAATTGATGAAATTATTCTGAGACTTTGTTGATATTGGAGTTAGGATTGAGTGAATATGAACAGAGGAAGTTTTTTTTTTTGTTCAAGAACTTTTTTTTCCATTTTTTTAGCCAGACTAACGGATTTTCTATAAAATTTAACCTCAAATAAATTACAATTTCAATAAATGAATTATATTTCACAAGTTATTCTCAAAACTATGATAAAAATGAATTAAGATAAAATGTCACATTTAATTTCAATTAAATATTTTAAATACCTATTAGAAAATGCTCACCACTTACCAAAAATATGAAAGTTGTTTTAAAATCCCTTGTAGGGTACTTAATGAGTTATCGGTAGGTGAAGTTCGATAGTTCATTAGGTATTCTACGGGATCATGTTATGCCTTACAGAGGGGTAAGGTGTGACATTACATGATATACAAATAAATTACATATGAACTAATCAATTTATTAATTTACATCACATAAATAATACTTGTAAATTCTTAGTTTATAATTCTTAGTTTACATTACAACATACAAAATATTTATAATATACAAAATACATAAAATGACTTATATGGGCCCTATCTATATGCATTGCTGAGGAGGTGACAACCTTGAACCCTTCTGACACTTCTGCAGATCTGGACTTCAAAATTTCAGTCTAATATCCACTGGGTTTTGCCTTCAATACCTGTGTGAAGGAAACAAATTCATCACGCTAAGTATTTCTTCTTAGTGGTGCAATAATATAACAAGAAAATAATATATACAAATAAAGAAAGAAATGGATCATAATTTAGTCAACTATCCTTTGTTCTAATTTATTCCTCTTCAGAAGCATGTAATTCTTAAATTCACGGTACCATCCAAAAAAATTCCAAGAAATTAAGTTATATCTCTATTGCAAATCTTTTTATCATTTCTTTCAATACTTTCTAGGTTATCGTAGATTATTTCATAATAATTAAATTTTAATATTGTTCCAATTCATTTCAATTCTTTATACTAAATAACTAATCTAATTTATTTTAAATATTCTTACTCTTTTATTTAATTGCTAATTTTTTCAGTTCCTATTATTCTTAACTCATTTCAATATATTTCACTACCCAAGTAACCTATGACAGTCTGACTAAAGTGAAAAACGGGTCGTTGACACTGGACACCGAGGTGCCTCGGGCCGTCATACCATGGGACGCGGAACATCAACCATGTATGCAGTCAATATAGCTAAAAAACCATGATAACGCATAGTCGGGCATAAAAGCCATGAGTACAGGCATAAAGCCATGAGTGCGGGCATAAAGCCATGAATACAGGTATAAAGCCTTACGCATTACTGCTAAAACAATACCCTATTGGCATGCCAATCTATCCAATCTGACACACATGTCTAGGCGATACATGGGTATATAGTACCATTAAGTGTTCATAAGTTTCATTATTTCATTATAAGTTCTAATTATAATTTCTAGCATTTTAATCTTTTTTATAATAGAAACATAAATTTCTAAGTCTAATATTTACATAATTTATAAATTCATCATAATTTATATATTCATTATGTTATCCATAATGATCACAATTCAAAACAATGGTTCTCATGTACCATTGTACTCAAAATATTTTTTCCTTCTACAATAATGAGAACTCATGTCTCATTCATACATTAATATGGTTCATTTATTTATTACACTATTTATATAATTTATCGTTTGAAATTCAAGAAATGTTTTTGCTTACTAAGTATTTATGATTACTCTTAATTTCACTCATGTACCATTAAGTGTCAATAGGTTTTATTTTATTTCCTAGTGGGAATACAATGTCCAAATTCATTTTTATTTGTATAGTTCATTTACAATTTCCTCTCCAATCTATCACACCAATTCACATGTACCTAGGTTCAAGCAAATTTTCATTTTTATTCAATAAAAGTCCCCAAATATTATTTACACATCATTTATACCTTTAATATTTCATTTATAGTAATTTACAATTCACATTTCAATTTATATCAACTATTTCTCCTAAGTTCTATTTGTGATGAGCCTACAAATCCCATGAAACTAATCACATGATTTAAACAAACCTTAAATCATTTAAGTGAGATATCATTAGCAATTTAAGTTTTGGTCCTTTGCATTCATTTCATTGAGGTTATTATTCACTTAACTATTCCTACACAAAAGTTGACTTTTTAATACATAATAGATTTGTTGAACCTAAGTTCACCAAGATACCACAATTTGCATTTTATTTTTGTTGGCATTGATTTCCAATACCATTTTAAAGCTTATTTTATGTTATTCAAAATTTTCAGATTTCATACCTTAAGTTTACTGTTCCATTAGTCATTGTTACAGTGGAAATTTGACAAATTTATCTTCATCAAAGTTGTTCCTTTATGTGTTTTATTTAATTTCCTTTTTGAATCACTCCATTTGGAGTTTTGTAGCTCAAGTTATGGCTATTTTACCATAACTAGTCAGATGGACTTTTACCCAGAATTTTTGGGCAATCCTAGTTCTGCCAGATTTGGTAGCTCAATTTTGGTTAGCAATTTCATTTTGTTAAGTTCAGAATTGGATCTTGTGTTCTGCATGAAAGTTGTTCTAAATTGTCTAAGATTTTCATTGATATAAATTTCAGGTCAATTGGGCCTTTCTACACTGAGTTATGACCAAATGAATGAATACTGTTCATTTGGTCATTTTGCCCAGGCAAAATGTGTGTTTCCCAAATTTGGTTAATTTTTGGGTCAGTCTATTGTGGTTTTCTGGGCAGGGTTCCTTCATCAAAGTTGTTTCATTTTGTGTCTAGTTTAACCTTTAATTGGCCTTGCACCAATTGGAGTTACCTAGCCTGAGTTATAACCCCAAGAGTTCTCTGGACTCAAAGGGTCCAGAATGCACACTTAAGGCAGCCTAATCTTTTCCCTAACTCATGTCACAATTCACTCAAATTCTTGTCCAAACTACACCAATTGGTCATTAATTTACCAATTAAACATCAATAAAGCATCAATTCAAGCAAACCTTAATTTGCTCAAAACCCTAAGTTTCCCAAATTTTGAAGTCTTATATTTCAACCACTAAATCAAATTAACCATGCAATTCACATCAAGGGCTGCCTAAATACCAAATTTATTCAAAGAAAACAAGCAAAATCCCACCCTTCAACATGGATGCCGAAAATAGTAGTAGTCCATCCTTAACTATTTTCTTTCAAAATTTTCAATTTTCTAACTCAATTTATGCATCTAACATCAATTGTAAGGAGAAAATGAAAGAAAGTAGCACCAACCTTATTAGAGTTCTCTCTTCAGCTTGTGAATCCTTAATATTCCTCTTTCTAATGGCTGCCAAGAAGTAATTTAAAGTGTGGGGTAAAATTTTGATGAAGAAAGGTTAGGATTTTCTAGAGGGATAAGGTAAAAATTAAGCTTCAAAGGTAAGCTTCAATGGAGGTTAAAAGAAGTGAGAGAGAGAGAGAATAAGGGGCTGCCGAAATGAAGGAGAATAGGGCAGAAATTTTTTTTCATTTTTCTTGTATTATTTGGTGAGAATTATCCTTTTTTATTGACTTGGTCAATTCCCATTGGTTAGGGTTTAGCTTTATTTATTTATGACATCATGATGATGTCATAAAGGTAAGTTTTATTTTTATTTCCATTTCTTTTCTTTTCTACCCATTTTTAGTTAAATTTTTATAATTTTTTATTCATATTTTATGCCAAAATAATTATTTATTTAATTGGACAAGTCGATCAAAAATCATATATGAAGACGAAATGATCAAAATGCCCTCCGTTTGGCTTATTGAGCCAAAATCGTCTGTACTGATCTACAAATTTTTCTAAGTTTTTTCTTGGCATTCTAATGGCATTATTGGCCCTCAATGAATCTTCTCTGGAGTCCCAAAAATTATTTTATGAATTTTCTCTCGGTTTAGGGCTCCTAGCTGCGAAGACCACAACTTCCCACTGTGTTACCCATCGCTAGGGCACTGGCTCATTTAACTTTGTTGTATTTCATTTCTTAAATTTTTTCTTACCATTATTTGGGTTATTTATGACTCATCACTCTAGTTTATATATAGTTCCAGTAATTCTAGCTGTCTAGACAGACATTGGTCATCGGAACAGTCGAATGCGCGGACTAGCTAAAGTAAGGGTGTTACACTTGCTTGTGTAGTGTAATAGAAAAACTCTGAAGCTTGCCAAAATGTGCACAGGAACCTGCTTGGCTATGTAAACCCATTTTCACTCATCCTCTCTAGACTTGACTCTGCACAAGATGTTGCATAAGCACTATTCTGGCTATGCATTTCCTCATTACTTGGCTAAAGTGGCAAATCTTCCCACACATGTAATGACTTTATTCTAGCCCATTTTTAGCCTATCCTAGGGTTTTTGTCAGGGGATATAAAAGCCTCCTTACATTATTTTTTCTAAAGGAAGAATTATCTAGAAAAAGAAAGGAAAAGGAGAACGAAAGAGGAAGAATGCCATTTTTTCACGGTCTAGCTGGGGTTTTGGCTCTTCTTCACTATATTCGTCACACCAAACATTGGGTTTTTCAGTTTTAGTTTATTTTTTATGTTTTATTCCTTCTTTTATCTTGATTTTCTTTTAATGAACATGGATTGTGAGTAGTTTTCTTAGATTTTGGAGTTGGGGATGTAATATTTGAGGTATTTTTATAGATTTGAACTAGGATAGTCCCAATTTAAAGAAATTTATGAGATTTAATCTATTTCTTTTGTGCTTATTTGCATGTTTAGTGAAGGGCCCTATTAAGTTATGTTCTTAATCCTTAGTTGAAGGATTGAAAGGAGAAAATCAAGCGATAGATAATTAAAAAATTGAACTTAATTAACTTAAATCTAGAAATAGACTAAGAATTAAGAGGGTTTTATAGATTGAATAAAGATTTTAATAGGTTTTGGTCAATTTTAAACTTCACGAAAGTAGAATTTTATTAATCAAGGCACACTTTGTAAAGAAATTTCAAAGGATTTTAGAATTGATCTCCTTTAAAACCATAATTTCATAGATTTGGCAAACTAGGGAAAATCCTAATTGACTTGAATATGAACCCTTAACTCTAAAATTGTCTTTCACAATTGTTGCTTGTTATTTTACTTTTGACTGCTTAGTTTAATCTCATTTCTTCAATTTTCATTATTAATTTCTCAATTTCTTTATTTAGCTAATTATTAAATTATTCATTGTTTGAATTGAGTTTTGCATTTTCAAACCCCAAATTTTTTTTATTTGTTTAATTAAATTACACTTTTAGTATAGTTCATTTTACATAAAAAAAAAATCAATTTATAATATAACTCTTTGTGGGAACAATATCCTTTTTTATACTACTTGAATGACCTATGCACTTGCGATGGTACACATCAAAGTATATCCCTTACGTGCCCTACTAAGGATGAATGGTGGATTAAGGCGATGAAAGAATAGAAAAGAGAAAAGGAAGCACATGGGAAAAGTCCCTTATGCTAATACAATTGGTAGTATGGTGTATGTTATGACCTAATATCTGCTATACTATTGGGTTAGTCAGTAAATACAAAATCGATTTATGTATCAACTTTGGAAAATAGTTAAGAGATACTAAGGTATCTAAATTCTTATTGATATGAAATATAATTATTAGAGATATGGTTGCAAGATAAGAGATGAACATGAAGTGCACATCTTTACTTAACATGGTAACCTATTGTAAAAGAAGTTAGAATATGCGTATTAAATTTTTGGGTTTGCATAGATGTTTGTTGTACTTGTAATATGTATTTTTCCCAAATATGTTTATATGCCTAAATTATTTTATCAATTCACATACATATGTGTGTATAGATGTTTGGAACATATATTAGTCCTGGCCAGGACAGATAGATTTATTCAGAAAAGAGTTTCTGATGAGAAAAATCTTTTAATCAAGAACTGGAATTAAAAGAGAACATAATATTCATATCAAATGGAGTTTGACATAAACCATGACTCGGCTTGAGTTGGGATTTGAGAGATTCTAGTGCATGGTAACATATGATTATAGGTTCATTTAAGGTAAATCTTATTACTAATTGGGTGGCCATGGCATGCTATGCTAGGTGTTAACCATGGTCTATGAGGTTCATAAAATGATTTAGAGAAATCATTTATGGTAAGAAAGAGTTCTGATGATATTAAGAGTTGATATCATGTCTCATTGCCAATTAGTGATGAGCCTAGTAAGTCACACACATACACAAGTTATCACCTATTTAAATATGATTTAATTAATTAATTAAAGAGTTTAATTGATTAATTAAATAGATTTGGTTTGCAATAAAATTGCAAAGTCCTAGCATGACTTGAAACCAAATCTAGATTATTGGATGTGTAGTATAAATTAAATTTATATTTAAAGTGTTTAAATATGAATTTAATTGATGAGAAATTAATTAATAGAGATTAATTAATTAATTTATATTTGATATAAATTAATTAGAAGAAGAAAATAATTATTTTGGGTTAAGAACTCAAAATTAAGACACAGGGCATTTTGGTCATTTCATGACACGTGGCTCCATGAGATGGTGACTCATGGCCTAAGACATAAGCTTGCCTATTATTTTTAATCTTGTAAGATGATTAAAATCAAGATTAAATATAGGTTTGACACTTGGCACAATGTGATTGGGTCACTTAAACCTAGAGCTAATCAAAAGGTGACATGTGGCTAGGGTTTAATGTGTTAACCTAGCTATTTAAGTGTGGTTATGAATGGAAAACATAACCAGCAGCCTCTCCTCTCATTTGTCACGCCACTTTGAGCCTCTCCAGCTATTTCTCTTCATCTCTCATCAATTCAAAGAGATTAGCCATCAATCTCTTGAATTAAGAACACTAGAAATTGTTTCTAGTGTCTTTACATCTCTAATCTCTTAAAGGCAGAACTTGAATTTCTAATTAATAGAAAAGGCTTTAGAAGCTGTTCAAGGGCTGCCATAGGTGTTCTTGGTGTGGACAAGCTAGAGGGACAACATCGAATCTCAAAACATCAAGAGGTTAGTGTAATCGTTCTTGATTTAATCTAGGGTTCTAAAATTAATCTGATTAATTTTAAAATCTTAAATGGCAAATACAGATCCAAAAACATATTAAAAGAGTTTTAATATGTTGTTTATTATTGAAATCAAATAGATAAAAATAAATCTTGCATGGTGCATGTGACCCTAGGTGAAAATTTTTGAATTCAATGGTATAATCTTGTGTTTTTCGTTCCTTCAATTGGTATCAGAGCCACTATATTTGCCATTTAGATTGTTGATTATATAATTTAATTGTGTGTTTGATCATGAGATCAAGAGATTCATTGCTGGTTCGATCATGAGATGTGGCATCACACATGGAGAAGCCACCATTGGTGGCGGCAACAATGGTTCCATGGGTGATTCAAGGTTTGGCTTTTAATTCTGCAATTGTTGTATGATCTAAGGCCTATTCTTTGACTAATTAAAGTGTTTAATTAGTTGTTTTAATCACACAATTAAATTATGATTCAAATCAGAATTTTAAAAAATGTTTGAATGTGATTCAAATCTGAATTTTAAAAGTTGTTTGAATGAGATTCAAATCTGAATTTTTAAAGTTATTTGAATCATATTTAAATCTGATTTTTTTAAAATTGATTCAATAAAATTCAGATCTGATTTTTTAAAAAATATTTGAATGTGATTCAAATCTGATTTTTTAAAAAATGTTTGAATGTGACTCAAATCTGAATTTTTGAAGTTGTTTGAATGTGATTCAAATCTGAATTTTTAAATTTGTTTGAATGAGATTCAAATCTGAATTTTTAAATTTATTTGAATCATATTCAAATATGGAATTTTAAGTTGAATATGAGATATTCAATTTAATTTAAGAATGTATGTTTTATTTAATTGTTAAATAGTGATATGCATGATGGATGATCATGGACTATAAAAGACCAATGTGATTAGATTTATTTCTTTTATGTTTCTTTGGGATTGTAAATTAATTAATTTATTTTAATTTATTTTGGGCATGTATTATTAAGTTTGTAATATTTTTGGGTTGTAATTTCATTTATTTAAGTTCTTGTAAATTCGCCTTGGTATGCCAAGGATTACTATGTAATATTGGATTGCAAGAAGTTCAAGGAGGTCAAGAGCATTGGTGGGACCGTGGGAGAATTCAATATCAAGTGTTGATTATGTACTCCTTCAGCAACTCTTGTAAAATGAATGAATGAAATGCACCTAGGAATGCGATTCAATTCTTGGTGGCTAATTGAATCCCTTAGAAAGTCCATGATCATACCATATTTCGCTTATCCATGAATGCATGAGATGTATGGGAATGTATGCAATTATATGATATATGCATGCTAAATGGATAATGTGCAAAGTGAGACCTTAATAGTAATTAGGATGGCTATAAAATCTTCCAAACAAATGATTAAGTTGGAAATGCTATAATTAAAGTAATTATAACATAAGCCCTCCATTGGGGCAATTATTTTAAGAAATTTTAAATAGTTGCATGAGATGCAATTAATTTAAGAGATTTTCTTAAGAATAATTGTTAAGCATGAGATGTTGTAAATATGTAAATGGTTTGGTGGCCAATATTGGATGTACCTGAGGACATTAAAATTATTTGCATAATTACTGGCTCAATGGGATCAACTTAACTAATGCAAGATAAGTCAATATTGGATGTACCTGAGATTTTGAGCATTAGGGGCTAGTAAAAGGATTGAACCTCACATGAGATGTGATGGGCAAGGAGTTGCTCACTTATAGTTTATTGTAATTCCAATAATGGATGTACCTGAGGATGATCAATAGAATTATAAGAATTCAATCACCCACTAGAAATCCATCCAACTAGGATTTCCGTTTTCTACTTTGGAAGTGTAGGATTCGCTAAGTTAGTGGGAGGACCAATTTGATTAAAAGACCATAATCATATTTGGTTAATTACATGATACATTTGCTAATTAATCTGGTTATTTCTGCAATTAATTTTACGATAATAATGAGCACGAACAACTACCACCATCCAATATCCTTGCAAGCATACTTGATCGCAATAGGTTGACAGACCTAATCATGCGATTAGCTAAGAAATTTGAAACTTGTCTTGAACCTTGAACATATAGGATATGTTCTAGATTCAAATGTTCCTGGTCCCTTACCTCCAGAGGCCACACAAGAGGAACATGAAACTTTGGACAAGTGGAAGGAGCATGATATGAGAGCTAAGTGTTACATGCTTGCTTCTATGAGTAATGAGTTCTGAAGCAACATGAGAACATGCAGTGCAGTAGAGATCCTCCTTCACCTACAAGAGTTGTATGGTGAGCACAGCAGAAATGCTAGGTATGAGATATCTAGGCAGCTATTCCGCATGAGGATGTCTGAGGGACAGAATGTTGGGGATCATGTCCACAAGATGATTTGGCTAATTGAGCAGTTGGAACATCTTGACTTCAACATGGATTTCCAACTACAAACGGATTTGATCCTTCAGTCCCTTCCTGAGTCTTTTGGGAATTTTGTGACAAATTTTCATATGACTAAACAGAATGCACCTTAGTGAATTACTCAACATGCTGGTTATTGCCCAAAAGAATATGGCAATAAAGGAAAAGAGGTAGCTTTGGTTGCATCTTCTTCTGGAAAGTCCAACAAGAAGAAAGGCAATAAGAAAAAGAAACCTCGATTCTCGGTCCTTCCAAGAAAATAGCTAACAGAAAAGGAAGACTAAAGGCGATGAAGGCAAAGGAAAGTGTTTCCATTGCCAAAAGGATGGGGGAAAAGGAGTATCTTGCTTCAAGGACAAGAAGGATACACCTTCGGAAGGTATGTCCATATCTTGTTATTTAGATCGATGATACTTATAGTTCATCTCTTGGGTTTTAGATCGGTGCAGTTCTCACATTTCTAATGATATGCGGGAACTAGCAAAATAGCAGCTTGCATTCTCAAGATATTAGAGTCGGATTGGCAATGGCTCATGAAGCTTTAGCCATAGGATCTAAATCTTTTACATGTTTGGACATGTTTTGTGTTTGGATAATATTTTATATGTACTGATGCTTTTAAGAACATCATTTCTATATCTAGTTTGACTAGAAATGGCTATGAATTGATGATGTTTGCAATATTTATTTTGGAAATAAATATGTTGGTTCGGGTTATATGAATGATGGTCTTTATTATTTGGATAATAATGACAAACACAAAATGAATGCAAGTGATCTAAAAGAATACAATGCCATGGTGAAAACCAACTCAAGTTCAAAATATATTTGGCACTTAAGGTTATGTCATGTTGCAGAAGATAGGATTGCAAAATTGGAGAAAATGGGGATTCTATCCTCATTGGGCTCTGAGCCTACTCCAACTTGTGAATCTTGCCTTCAAGGCAAAATGACTAGATCACTCTTTGTTAGACAAGGACTAAGATTTGAAAATATTTTGGATCTAATACATAGTGATGTATGTGGTCCATTTAAAGAAATGGCTAGAGGGGTCTTTCATTATTTTATTACCTTGTCTGATGATAAATCAAGGTTTGGGTATTTGTATTTGATGAAATACAAACATGAATCCTTTGAAAAGTTTAAGGAATTTAAATCTGAAGTAGAAAATCAAACAGGAAAGAATATTAAAGCTCTTCGATCAGATCGTGGAGGTGAATATTTGAGTACTGAATTTGATGAATACTTGAGAGAGCATGGCATTATTTCTCGGTGACTCCTCTGAATGGTGTATCTGAAAGGAGAAATCGTACCCTATTGGATATGGTACGTAGTATGATGAGCTATCTTGATATGCCAATCTCCTTTTGGGGATTTGCATTAGAATCGACTTTATATATTCGAATAGGATTCCATCAAAATCAGTTTCTTCCACACCTTATGAGATATGGCATGGAAGAAAACCAAGTCTTAAGCATGTTAAGATTTGGGGTTGTCCACTTATATCAAAAAACATTGATAAATTGGAGACCAAATCGGAAAAGGTCGATTTGTTGGATATCCAAAAGATAGTTTTGGATATTATTTTTATTGCCTACTTCACAAAAGGTTGTGATAAGTAGAGATGCCACATTTCTTGAACAACGGTTTGTTCAAGAAGGAGGCAAAGGAAGGCAAATAGAGTTAGAATTGGAGAATCGACCAACCAGCATCGGATGGATATAGATCCATCTAGTCAACCTATACCCATTGATGAAACATCTACAATTGTTCCTCGTAGAACAAGTTATCTCACCCACTGAGATATGGTTTTCTTCATGAAGAAGAACAAGAGTTGTCTACTCTTGAAGAAGTAGATCATGGAGATGATCCACTTACCTATGAAGAAGCTATATCGGATATAGACTCTTCAAAATGGATTGATGCTATGAAATCGAGATTGATTCCATGTATAAGAATCAAGTTTGGGATCTTGTTGACCCACGAAGGTATTGTACCTATAGGGAATAAATGGGTTTTCAAGAAGAAAATTGGTTACGATGGAAAGGTAGAGACCTATAAGGCAAGGCTAGTAGCGAAAGGGTTTCGCCAAAGGCAAGGAATAGACTATGAGGAGACTTTCTGCTTTGTTGCCATGCTTAAATCAATTAGGATTTTATTAGCAATAGTGCATACTATGATTATGAGATTTGGCGGATAGATGTCAACTTTTCTCAATGGATACATTGAAGAAAACATTTTCATGGAACAACCCAGGGGATTTGAATCCCAAGATGGTTCCAAAGTATGCAAGCGAAAGCGATCCATTTATGGGTTGAAACAAGCTTCGAGGAGTTGGAACATCCGTTTGATGAAGCCATTAAATCTTTTGGTTTTATCAAAAATGAGGATGAGCCATGTGTATATAAGAAGGTTAGTGACAGTGCTATCACTTTCCTTGTCTTATATGTGGATGACATCTCGTTGATGGGTAATGATACGGGTATGTTGCGACTATAAAGGTATGGTTGTCAAATACATTCTCCATGAAAGACTTAGGGGAGGCAATCTATATTCTTGGGATTCGCATCTATAGAGATAGAGCGAAAAGAATAATTGGTTTATCCCAAAGTCTATACTTGGAAAAGGTGTTAAAAAGGTTTAACATGCTTGATTCCAAGAGAGGATTGTTACCATGAGACATGGTATCCACCTTTCTAAAGAAATGTCTCCAAAGACACCGAAGAAAGAGATAAGATGGCGAGGATTCCATATGCTTGGCTATTGGAAGTTTAATGTATGCAATGTTGTGTACTAGGCGGATATCGCATATCTTTTAGTTTGACTAGTAGGTATCAATCCAATCCAGGTTTGGAACATCTGGATAGTCAAGAATATCCTTAAGTACTTGAGAAGAACTAAGGATTTATTCTTGATTTATGGAGTGGAGACTTGCAATTGGATGGTTATACGATTCGATTTCCAATCGGATATCGATGATAGAAAGTCTACCGGATATGTGTTCATTTGTAATGGAGGTGCGATCGGTTGGAAGAGTTCCAAGCGAGCACATTGCAGATTCCACTCGAGGTCGAGTATATTCTTTGCATCGATCTTGCAAAGGAAATTTGGATAAAGAAGTTCGTGACAGAACTAGTTCCTTCCATTGAGTTTCCATTACGTGACAACAATGGAGCGATCATCTGATCTAAGGAACCAAGGTCTCACCGAAATCCAAACACATAGAAAGGCACTACCACATTATCAGAGAAATAGTTGGGCGAGGTGATGTAGCTATGCAGAAAATAGCATCGGCTGAAAATCCAGCTGATCCATTCACTAAGCCTATGTCACAGACTCAGTTAGACCGACATCTTGAGAAGATAGGTCTAAGATATTGTAATGAATGGCTCTAGTGCTAGTGGGAGATTGTTAGTAGTATGCCCTAGAGCATATCATTTAGTATGTATCTTGTACATATTTTTAATAATAAAAGGCATTTCCACTTTTCCGTTTACATAATATATTTATGTGTAATAGAAAAGGTCCATTGATATTTTGTTAGAAATATTATTCTTAAGTTGTTAAGAATATGAGTGACAATATTTCTAGCACAAAGTATCATAAATAGGTTCACAATCGAGGATACTTCATAATAAGGACATGACTTATCCAGAAAGATTGTATTCATGTTTGTTCCCAAGTTATTTATATGAGATATAAATAAGATGGAATGGTGAGTCTCATGCCATATAACAAACATGATAGGCACTTATAAATGATAAGTAGGTGACACTTATGACAAGCACATGGAGTTTACTCTTGTCAATGTTTTGTCATAAATCATATCGATGCATATAATCTTTAGACTGAGATATACAGTTATCTTGTATATAGGTAGTTTGAGTTTGATCGCTTTCATACTTGTACTATGTATGGGTATATGGGCATGTGTTGGCTCCTGCTAGTTATATATGGAGGTAGGTGTTGATCAAGAAGGAATCTGTTCCTCTAAGTAAATAGAGATAAAATCCTATGTTCATTTAATTGTTCTTGATGTTTCAAGTTCTGGCAGACAGATAGATTTATTGAGAAAAGAGTTTACGATGAGAAAAATCTTTTAATCAAGAACTGGAATTAAAAGAGAACATAATATTCATAGCAAATGGAGTTTGACATAAACCATGACTCTTGAGTTGGGATTTTAGAGATTCTAGTGCATGGTAACATATGATTATAGGTTCATTTAAGGTAAATCTTATTACTAATTGGGTGGCCATGGCATGCTATGCTAGGTGTTAACCATGGTCTATGAGGTTCATAAAATGATTTAGAGAAATCATTTATGGTAAGAAAGAGTTCGATGATATTAAGAGTTGATATCATGTCTCATTGCCAATTAGTGATGAGCCTAGTACGTCACACACATACACAAGTTATCACCTATTTAAATATGATTTAATTAATTAATTAAAGAGTTTAATTGATTAATTAAATAGATTTGGTTTGCAATAAAATTGCAAAGTCCTAGCATGACTTGAAACCAAATCTAGATTATTGGATGTGTAGTATAAATTAAATTTATATTTAAAGTGTTTAAATATGAATTTAATTGATGAGAAATTAATTAATAGAGATTAATTAATTAATTTATATTTGATATAAATTAATTAGAAGAAGAAAATAATTATTTTGGGTTAAGAACTCAAAATTAAGACACGAGGGCATTTTGGTCATTTCACGATTGTAACACGTGGCACCATGAGATGGTGACACATGGCTTAACACATAAGCTTGCCAAATATTTTTTAATCATGTAAGATGATTAAAATCAAGATTAAATATAGGTTTGACACTTGGCACAATGTGATTGGGTCACTTAAACCTAGAGCTAATCAAAAGGTGACATGTGGCTAGGGTTTAATGTGTTAACCTAGCTATTTAAGTGTGGTTATGAATGGAAAACATAACCAGCAGCCTCTCCTCTCATTTGTCACGCCACTTTGAGCCTCTCCAGCTATTTCTCTTCATCTCTCATCAATTCAAAGAGATTAGCCATCAATCTCTAGAATTAAGAACCCTAAAAATTGATTCTAGTGACCTGTTTATCTCTAATCTCTTAAAAGGCGAACTTGAATTTCTAATTAATAGAAAAGGCTTTAGAAGCTGTTCAAGGGCTGCCATAGGTGTTCTTGGTGTGGACAAGCTAGAGGGACAACATCCGGTGTCTCAAGACGAATCTCAAGACATCAAGAGGTTAGTGTAATCGTTCTTGATTTAATCTAGGGTTCTAAAATTAATCTGATTAATTTTAAAATCTTAAATGGCAAATACAGATCCAAAAACATATTAAAAGAGTTTTAATATGTTGTTTATTATTGAAATCAAATAGATAAAAATAAATCTTGCATGGTGCATGTGACCCTAGGTGAAAATTTTTGAATTCAATGGTATAATCTTGTGTTTTTCACGCTTCCGTTCCTTCAATTAGAACTTAAGAAGTTGCCAAAATGCCTTATTACACAGGCAATCACCTCCATAGCTTTAGTGGTAGATGAGGATAAGATAGTTACAAGCTTGTTATTATTTATGTGATAATAATATAAAGAGCTCAAAGCTTATAACATGAAATGTCGCATTCGAAAAGAGACAAGGAACTAGTGTCATTATAAGCTAAGTAATTGCATTAACCATATGTGATTTGAGTCACATTATCTGTCTTGAACACCATATGTGAGTTCTGATGTACAAGAGTAGAAAGTGAACTTAAAGTTAGACATTGGAGTGTCTGAACTATCATTTGTATGGTATTTAATGACATATCTCTATGGGAAATTAGCAAATACCATAGCATGTGATTCATACCACATGTGCGATTTGTATCCATCAAGGGGAACACAAGTGTGATCTTTACTTAGTACTGTGTGAGACCCTAAAGATTATAAATAATCTTTACTTAGTACCCTCTGACTCTAATTAATTACTCAAGACTTAGTTTAATGATCACTATCTTAGGGTGTTGCTAAAAGACTATAAAAAATTTGGCCTAGAGGGGCATTTCTATAAAAGGGAGTTAAATTAAGGTTAAGACTGTTATGAAAAGAGGAAAATCATTAGAATTATCACATTAATCTTTGTTTATATGCTAGCCAATTATGTTTATATTTGTGATAAAACCATAATTATGAACTCAAAATATGTGAATGAGTTTGAAAGAGATTTGAATGTGATAAATGATCTAAGGTGCTGCATACCACATCTACTTTAAGCTCCATTAGTTGAGATATTATATTATCCTAACAGGTATATAGCAATGAGCTCTCAAAGTATATAATGGTCCCACGATTTATTTGTAAGGTATGAAATTTGTAGAATTTAAAATGAGAGTTGTTCCATCATGTGTGAGTGAAAAATGCTGAAAATATAGACTGGGTCACCCGTGATGGGTCAACCCGAATCCATGTGATTATTTATTGTAATAATAAGAAGAAGAACCAAAATCCTATAGCACATAACTACATGGTGCAACCATGCAAATTTTATAAAGATAAAGGGTACATGGCTTTATCCAAAGGTTACATTGCTATGCTAAAGGACATAACTATTAGCTAAATATGACCTTATCTTATATGCAATATAATCAAGAGTTACAGCATAAAACTATATAAGGCCAAAAGGCCTATTCCCTAAATACACTTTTTGTAGAAAATTACAAGAAAGAAATATATAGAATATGCACTGTGACACCCCTCACCTGACTACAGTGTAGCCGAGCAAGGCATGTCACACAGTGTGTTGGAGCACCTTATCTTATCTTATTTTAATTTACAATTGTTAGGTTATTTATTTAAAAGCTTTCAAATGAAGTTTATGTCAGGTACTAAAATTTTGATTAATTTGGGATGTCTAAAATTTTACAGAAAATTTCAGCAAAGTGCCAGTTAAAGATTGAGAAAACAATTCTTTAAGACCTATTAAAAATACTTCCAATATATATATCATATCCACAACTCTAATAAACCTCAACACAATTTTCATGAAATCTCAATATTTCAAACTCAATTTCATTCATTCCATTCATAACATACTTAAGCTCAATTTCATAAAAAAACACTCAAATTTTATTTAATTAACATAATTTACAGATAATTACATGAGTTCATAATTACATGACAAGTGAATGTCTAACTACAAAATACATAATACAAGATACAAAATATAAAATACATGATGTAGCCTAGTGTCCTACCCAAAGTGCACTGCAGTGGAGGTGACACCAAACACCGAACTCTATGCAGATCAGGACTCTCACCCAATCTGAGGTCTGCTGGGCTCTCTCTCTGTGTCTCCAGTACCTACGCATGGCAAAAAGCGACACACTAAGCAATACAGCTTAATGGTGCCAATATAAAATAAAAATAAACTAAAATAATTGAATATACAGAAATTATGGTAATAATTTATGCAGACTGAGTTTTGGTAATTATTCGTAATATTATTCATTTAGTACTTTTATGTTCATTATTTGATTGTAAATTATTAAGACTTATTTTGGTTGCCCAAGTAACCTATACCAGTTGACTGGACTGGATAAATAGGTAAACTGGTACTGGGTATCAAGTACCTTAGGCCATCACACCATCGGTCACAAAATGTCTACTAGGTATGCAACAGAACGGCTAATAAGCCATAATAACCATCAGGCACAAGGTCAAGGATATCAAGTGTATCAAAATGGCTAAAAGCCACAATATCGCAAAATGGCACTATATGCCATAAATCACAAAATGGCACAAAGCCATATGCAGTACTGCTATCGGAACCCTACTGGCATGCGAACCTATCCAAACCAATCATACTAGGCATACTAGGACATGTTACAAAGTTAATTGTTTAATTCTTTGCATTTAAGGTTTGGTGGTTACTATTCACCTTACTATTCATGAAAAAATGTTGACTTTTTCATAATTAATAAGTAGGCCAGTTCTAATTGCACTAAAGTGCCACATTTTGGGTTTTTCATTTGTTGGCATTAGCTGCCAATTTCATTTCAAAGCTCATTGGAAGTTATTTCAAATTTTCAGATTTGATCACTTAGGTTTACTATTCCATTAGTCTAATCTACAGTTAGAATTTGGTTAAAATCTCTTCATGAAAGTTGTTCCTTAGTGTGTTTTCTTTAATTTCTTTTTTGAATCACTCCATTTGGAGTTTTGTAACTCAAGTTATGGCATTTTTACCATAACTGGCTGGATTGGTCAATTCCTAGATTTTCTGGGCAAAATTGGTTCTGGCAGTTTTGGTGTCCTAAATTTGGCTAGCAATTTAAATTGGTTATGGTCAGAATTTGGGTTTATATTCTTCATGAAAGTTGTTCTAAATTGGCTAAGCTTTCCATGAGCTTAAAAATCAGGTCATTTGGACCTCTCTACACAAAGGTATGACTAATTGAACAAACACTGTTCATTTGGTCATTTTCTAGATCTAGCATTTTGGTTACCTAGATTGAAGCAAATTTTAGGTCAACTTAAGTTAGTTTTCTGGGCATGGTCCCCTCATAAAAAATGTGGTATAATATCCCTAGTTTCACCTCCATTTGGTTTGGCACCAATTAAAGTTACACAAGTCAATTTATCGCTGCCCAAACACACTGGACTCAAGTCCAGGATTTCTGGCACAAAAGGGCAGCACACTAATTCATTATTCTATGCCACAATTGGTCTCAAATTAAGGTCAATTCACCTCAAATGGTTACTAACTGACCATTAGAACACTAATTCACCATCAATTGAGAAAAACCCTAATTTTTGTCAAAACCCTAACCACAATTTCCCCATTACACATAACACATGCAATTTACATTATACTTCATATGTATGCTCATAACCAAACTAGAATTCAAGATTAAATGGAATTACACACCCTAATTCTTTTCCCTACCATGGCTGCTAAAAATTCAAAGGGGTTCAAACATGTATATTTTGTTTAAATTTTAATAATTTCTCATTCAATTTAATTTCCTAACAAAGAATATAGAGAGAGAAGGAAGTGAATTGGCACTAACCTCTTGTAGCTCCATCTTAAGAAGTCCAAATCTTCACTTTCTCTTAATTTCTTGGCAGCCAAACACCTTAGCAAGGTTTTATGATAAGTTCTAGTGAAGAAATTTATGGATTTTGGGGTAAGAAATCAAGGATTAGCAAAGTTAAATGAAGAAGAAACAATGGAGGGAGGAGAGAGAATGGTTTCGGCCAAGGAAGAAGGAGAAGAAGCGCATATTTTCTTTTTCCAATTTTGTCTTCTTTTATTCTTTTTAATGCGTTTTAAGTGTGCCTGTTGAATTTTGATTGCTTAAGAGATTTTTATTGCATCACCCATACATAAGGCTTATGTAACAATTAGGATTAAATTTCATTTTCCTTTTTCTCTCTTTTCTACTCATTTTTAATTAAATTTCCATCAATATATATTCATATTTTATGTCATATAACTCAATTACTTAAATGGACAAGTTGGTCAAAAATCATCTCTGAAGGCGAAATGACCAAAATGCCCTTCGCTTAACTTATTGAGTTAAAATTGTCTGTACCAATTGATTTAATTTTTTTTTTTTTGTATTTTCTTAGCAATCTATTGTCATCTAAACCTCAATAATTCTCCACTGGAGTCCCAAAATTATTTCATAGGATTTTCCCCATGGGTCTAGGATCGTTAGCTATCTTCACAGCCACTTCCCGTTAGGGTTACCCATCGCCAGAGTTACGGCTCATTTAACCTTAGTGCATTTCATTACTTAAATTTTTTCTTAATTTTTCTTATTATTATTTGAGTTATTTATGACTCCTCACTCTAGCTTAAATATAGTTTCAGACATTCTGGCTGTCCAGATAGATATTAGTCACTAGAACAGTAGAATGTACGGACTATCTAAAGTGATTGTGTTACATACACCATTTTCCAAAGGGAAATAATGGCCATAAGAGGGAAGAGTGCAAGTGTTTTGGCTTCTGGGTTCTTGGCTTATTAGAGACTCTTTTATTTATTTTCAATTAGTAGAGCATCAACTTTCTACAATTCAAGGTACACTTAGACTATGATTTATCTATGTAGTTCATGATTATTTATATAATTGGCTAGTGAATCAAATATGATAAAGATCTTAGGGTTGTATGAGTATGGATTAGGATCCATGTATTTGAATCCATGTGTTAGGTGTTTAATTTTTCTTCACACATAAATAATGTCAAAGCAAATGCAAAAGTAAAAAAAAAAATCAAAATCAAAATTCTAACATTCAACCATAGTAAATACTCTAAGGATGAAATTTCCCTACAAGTTCTCCAACTTAGTGATAATTCTCAATAATGGTAGTAGCATATTTTCTCGTGAATTATTTGAGTTGAGGACCTTTATGATATTATATGAATGCCATTTTTCTATTAAGAAATTAACTCCTTTCATAAATACGCAATAAAGAGTAATGCAGATGGATCAAAATACGCTATAACACTATCACCTATAACAATACAAAAAAAATTATAAACTATGAGGTAATTTTATTAAAATAAAATGTAGAAAAACTTAGCATGGAAACATCTAATTAAACTCAAGTTAATGGACTAGCCCAGTTACAATCATCTTAGGATATATCATGCTAAGTGAAAAAGCCTGAAGTTGCAAAAGATATAGACTTAAGTCAAGAAAAACAAAATACATAAAAATAAAAAATAAAAATGGATCCTAAAATGAAAAATACCAATAGCTGAGGAAAGGTCAAAAACCAAAAAAAATAACAATGTAAAACAAAGGATGACTTTAAAACAAAGGATGCTTTTACTGAATATAGCTGAAAAACCAAGAGAATAACCCAACAAAAGGGCTGCTCTCTACAAATGAAACACTTCAAGCACTGATAGAGATATGTAAACTTGTCCACGCAAAAAAAATATACTTACCGACATAGAAAAGCATCCACAAATATGTTACCAACGCAAATAAAAGTACCATTTGAAGCCTATTTATTTTCAGTATAGTGAGCAAAATGACAACACAAATCCTCGCATCTGTAACAAACTTCATAATACAATTTTTGCAGTTGTAGTTAACATTTAATGATGCAATACAAGTATCGATAAGGTTGCAATAGTGACAAAGTGAAAGCATCATAACATGTTTATTAACACACTTTAATTGCATCGGTAAAGTTAAAATGATGAAAAAATTTTGTGCCGGAAAATTTTATTGGCTACATATATGAAATGTCAATATTTTATCGTATCAATTTTTATTGGCAATGTTTTGATTGGACCCACTTTGATGTTGCTTTTCTAATTTGGAAATATAGTAAATTTTAAAAAGTAAATATTCGATAAAGTTATTTGGGAAAAATATGAGCATAGTAACAATCAAAAGAAATTTTGTAAACATACTCCTGAATTTTTTGTATTGTATA
Source organism: Hevea brasiliensis (assembly GCF_030052815.1). Classification (NCBI taxonomy): domain Eukaryota; kingdom Viridiplantae; phylum Streptophyta; class Magnoliopsida; order Malpighiales; family Euphorbiaceae; genus Hevea; species Hevea brasiliensis. Next base: position 34,861,892 of record NC_079495.1, on the reverse strand, counting down.
TTGACATATCTTATTCTAATGTTTATTAACAAAAGAATTGTTTGCAATAATTAAGACCAACTTCTTGCTGCTCTTGCTCTGGCCATTGATTTAGAGTAAAGCTCTTCAGACTATGACGTTAAAGATTCCCAACTAAAATCTTTAATCATGTCCATTTGAACAAGCAGTTGCTAGCTTGTAAGAATGTTCCTGTAGTAGTTAAATGCACATTTTAAAGCACCATTTACTCTCTAAAAATGTTAGCAGGACATTTAGAATCATCATAATAACAACCCAGATGATCATGTTCAACACAAATTGAACAAAACCTCATAGTAGAAGAAGAAATTAAAAGGTTCATTATAGATTATAGTTCTAGTTATATAGTAGCTCATGCAAGTAGAGTAATTGATTGACTAGCATACTAGAAAATTTTACAAGATCGAAAGCCTAGGTATACTAAGCTAATTAAGATAAAACCAAGTATGCTGCTCTTCTCATTTACCTATTCATCAAGATTCAAGAATTTATATCCATTTCAAAGCTAAAGAGGAATTAGATCATCATCAACATCAAAAACACTACATGAGGAAATGGAAAAAAAAAAGGGTTAATGAAAATGATAGTTCAGAATAATTTTAGGCAAATTGGCAAATATACAAAAACTCAAGTATGTCACCTATCATTTAGATGAACAGTTTTTCTTACAATGGGTATGGAGCCATATCTCATTGCTATCGTCTGTAGAAAAAGTATAGACAGAAAAAGAAGATTTCAAATGCAAACATCTAAAACTTGTAATAGTATGCATAAAATATAAGGGTGTTGCATGTATAAAAAGTCTTATGTTAAGTCACCCTTAAGGTCTTGAATCCTAATAATTATCCTATAAATTAATTTAGGTTCACCAGGTTTTACCTTTATGGTGTTTTAACTTCACAGTGAAAGCTATAAAGATATCACTTCCAAATTCACCATATATCATTCTATAGGAGTGAATATTATAGTCTAGTTGTTTCCCATTCTAAAACATCTGCATAGGCAAGATTGAAAAAAGGCCATGGGTAATAAGAAATCTACAAATAACCTATTCACAAAAAGGCCCAATGCCATCCTATAACACTTCTAGGAGTAAAAAGATTCATCAACTACCTTTCAACGTAGTCAAGCTTGACATTTGAGTTTAGAAGTTTGTCCCTAGTGAGTGGTATATTGAATAGCAAGTATATCTTCAACTCATTCTACCATAGCTATATGAATTAAACTAAATAAGCCTTTTAAATTTTTTGAAAAGATGTATGTATATGTACACATTTTCCAATAAAAGATATAAGGCAAAAACCAAATATACAAGCACTTACAAATATGTTAAAATAATATAACATTAAAACTACATGTGCTATGAGTTTGTCACACCTTATCCCTTGTAAGGCATGACATGTTCCCGTTGCATACCTAATGAATTATCGAACTACACCTACCGATAACCCATTAATTATGTTATAAGGGATTTTAAACAAATCATAGCTTTTTATCTTATCAATTCTTTTGTGGAAAACTGCATGGTAATAGTTAAAATTCAATTACATATCAAGTAAACATTCATTAGAGGAAATAAACTTATTATTACAAAAGATACATTTTGCATAAGTCTCCAAATAAAATACAAATAGTTACAAACTCAAAATGTGATAGCAATGTAATGCTTTAAAATACAAACTGCTAAATGTCCGTACATCCATACATATAGATACAAAATATATCAAAAGGAAATTACAGGGGTATACCTATGATGTATACCCACAATCAAAACCAAAATGCTACTTCTAAGTCTCTCATTTGACAGCCTTCTCCTTTCCCTTACTTGCGGCAGCATAAATAAGCTATCGCTGAGTATATAACTCAGTGGTGCACAACTAATAACTTTAAAACTTAAGGTAAAACACAACTTGTCCAAATACAAGAAATCATATATTTGCATAATCATGATAGCATCACAAAACTTTGTGAGTCCATAAATGTAACACCCTCACTGTAACCATTCTGTACATTCTACTGTTCTAGTGACCGGTGTCGGTTCGGACAGCTAGAACGTCTGGAAAAATATTTAGACTAAAGTGAGAAGTCATAAATAACTCAAATAATGATAAGAAAAATGTAGGAAAAATTTTAGAAATAAAATACAACCCAGTTAAATGAGCCGGTGCCCTAGCGATGGGTAACCCAGTGGGAAGTTGCGGTCCTCACAGTTAGGAGCCCTAAACCCGGGAGAAAATTTATAAAATAATTTTTGAGACTTCAGAGAAGAGTCATTGAGGTTTCTATGGCATTAGAATGCTAAGAAAAGGTTAAGAAAAATTTTTCAATTGGTACAGACGATTTTGGCTCAATAAGCCAAATGGAAGGCATTTTGGTCATTTCATCTTCGGAGATGATTTTTAACCGACTTGTCCAGTTAAGTAAAATAATTATTATGACATAAAATATAAATAAATATTTCTACAAATTAAATTGAAATTAAGTAGAAAAGAAAAAGAAAGAAAAATAAAAGAAATTAGGAATTATGACATCACATGATGTCACTAAAGCACTTCCACCTAATCACCATTTGACAACTAATAAAAAGGGATAAAAAATGAGCTTAAAATGAGATAAAAAAAAAAACAAAAGAAACCAGCAGCTTCTTCTTCATACGAGCTGAACCAAGAGAGAGAGAGAGAGAGAGAACAAAAGACCCCATGAAAGCTCTTGCTCAAGCTTGATTTTCCTTAAGCTTTCCACCCCAAAACCCTAAACTTCATTCACAAAAAATTATCCCTAAACCTTGAGGAAGCATAAGGCAGCAGAAATTTGAGGAAATTTTGAAGTTGGGCAAGTCCAAGTTAGGTCACAAAAGAGGTTAGTGATTATTTTCACATCTCTCTCTTTCTTTTCATGTTAGGGACTTAAATTGAGTAAGAAAATTGTAAGAAATTGAATAAAACATTTGTGTAGAGGTATGGATGGAATTCGGCAGCCTTATGGGTGTAGTAGTTTTGATGGTTTTGATGGATTCAAAATGGGTTAGAAATGGTGTTTGAGGTGTTGATATAAAATTGATAGTGAATTAGTATGTTTAATTGATGTATGTGCATGAATTGAAATTTGAGAATTAGTGCTCTTAAACTAAATTGAGAGATTTGTGCTTTGAGGGTAAATTAGTGTTTTAATGGTCAATTAATGACCATTTATGGTGAATTGAATTTAAATTGGAGTGAGTCGTGGTATTAAGAAGTGTATTGGTATGCTGCCTCTCAAGGTACCAGAATACTAGACTTGAGTCCAGTGTGCTCTTGGGTTTATAACTTAAGCTAGGTAACTCCAACTGGTGCGAGGCCAATTGGAGGTTAGACTAGACACAAAATTCAACAACTTTGATGAAGGAAACTATCCCAGAAAACCAACCTCAGTAGCTCTAAAAATTGACCTAATCCAGGTGACCAATATGCAGTCCCTAGAAAATGACCAAATGAACAGTGTTTATTCATTTGGTCATAACACAGTGTAGAAAGGTCTAATTGACCTGAACTTTTACCAGTAGAAAGCTGACAAATATACCTACAACTTTCATGAAGAAAAAAAACCCAAATATTGACCATAACATGTCCAAAAACTGACCTACAATCAGTGTACAAAAACTACAGAATTAATTATGCTTAGAAATTCTGGAAAAATTGCAATTCGGCCAGTTATGGTTTTTAGGCCATAACTTGAGCTACAAAACTCCAAATGGAGTGATTCAAAAAAAAGAAATGTAACTAGACACAATAAGAAACAACTTTAATGAAGAACATTTGGCCAAATTCTCACTGTAGAATGGCCTAATGGAACAGTAAACTCTAGCACCCAAAACTGAAATTTTTTATTTTTTTTCCATTGGTTAGAAGTATGGATTGACAACTAATGCCAACACTTTTGGGAACCAAAATGTGGTAAATCTATATGATTAAAACTCATGTAACTATTATATATGAGAAAGTAAATATTTTGACTTAAATGACAAAATGAATAGTAACTTTATATGTTAAGTATAAATATTCAAGAAATAACTTTGTAATATGTCCTAGTAGGCCTACTGTGAATGGTTTGGATAGGTTGGCATGCTAATAGGGTTCTAATAGCAGTACTGTGTATGATGTATGGCTCCATGCCATTCTGTGATATGATAGCCTATGGCTATACTGATTATGATGTTATACTTGGCTTTATGCCTTATTGCTTTTATGGCTTATTAGCCATTTTGTTTGCACACCGGGAGACACATTATGACCGATGGTGTGACGGCCTGAGGTACCTGGTACCTAGTGCTAGTTTATCCATTTATCCAGTCCGGTCAATTTGTATAGGTTACTTGGGCATGGAAAAGAATAAATGTAATTGAATTGATTATTAAAGAAAGCAAGGAAATTAATTATCAAGATAAAGAATAAAAATGATTACAATAAAAGGAAGCTCAAAATCATAAAAAAAACGATTAATAAAATGCTAGAAGGAGTTAATATCATAAAATGTAATTAGCCTTTGACTAAATAATAAGTTAGTAATTATTTATTTCTTATAAGCACAACAACTAGGAAATTTTCTTTACTTTTATTTGCATATTATATTTTCTTATATTATTGGTACCACTAAGCTTTATGCTTAGCGTGTTGCTTTTGCAACGCGTAGGTTCTGGAGAGACTGACAGAGAGCCCAGTAGACCACAGATTGGGTGAGGCCCTTCATAGTTCTGCATAGTGTCCGTGTCACCTCACAGACTACAGTGCATTGGTAGGACACTAGGTCCCATTTTGGTATTTTGGTACTGTTTGTATTTTGTAATTAAATTTTTATTTTCTCATGTATAAATTGAAACTCATGTAATATATTTTAGTGGTAATGCAAATATTTATAATCTGTGTTTATAAATGAAAATTTAGAATTTATTGATGATTTAAACATGATTATCATGTGAAATGAATGAATATCAAATAGAAGAAGTTGTGAGAAATTATTGAGAACATTGAGATTATGTTGATACAAATGGAGTTTGAGAATGACTACTGGAAGTGTTTTTCACAGGTTCCGAAGAACTGTTTTCTCCATTTTTAGCCGGTACTCTACCGAATTTTCTATAAATTTTTCGAAACCTCAAATGAATTTAGAATTTCAATAAATGACTTAAATGAAATCAGTTTCATAAATTTCACTTAATAATTATAAATAAATAGATCAAGAATGGATAATAATAAATGAGATAAAATATGGTGTTCCAGCATACTGTGTGGCATATCTTGCTCGGCTACACTGTAGACGGGTAAGGGGTGTCACAATAAGAATCATTTATTGAAATCACATTTCGAATGAGAAATCATACTTTACAAATCACCATTCACAAAGCATAAGTGTTGCCAACATCAACACACAGTTTAGACCATGACACAAAATTTCACGATCAATGTTGTGTTGTACATCACGATAAAGCAATCTCAACCTCACTAACCATTATTAATGAGGGAAGGGCTAGCTAGCTAATGAGTACTCATATAGTCTCACCTTACTAACAGTTATTAATAGGGGGACATAATCATATCAAATATCAAACCTCAAGTAGCCATTACTACTGGGAGTTCCGAAGGGACTGTCATGCTAACTGTGGTTTCAAAATAATTTTCAAGAGTTTCTAAATCAATAATCATATTTGCAAAACAATAAACATATTCAAATTATCATAAAACCCATAAAGGGGTGGCAACACACAAATTTCTCAAATGCAAGAGAAAAATCATATTTCATTCAAAGTAAACTCATTCAAATAAACACATTCTAAACAATTTACATGTTTAAAAATGAAGAAAAATGTTAGTTGTGTACAAACCTTCAATGAACTCCTTTATCTTTACTTACTTCTGTCACACCCTACGCCTCTGTAAGGCATAACATGATCCCGTAGTATACCTAATGAATTACCAACTCCGTCTACTGATAACCCATTAAATACACTACAAGGGATTTTAAAACTTTTCTTACTTCTTTTACAATGGTGAGCACTATTTACAGGTGTTAAAACCTTTTTGAACTGAAGTGATAGAATTGACACATTTGAATTATTTGGAATTTCTATAAAAATTTTGGCAGAGTGCCCTCTGTATTTTGGATAAAACAATTCTTCAGAAAACCTGAAAAAAAAAAGCACTTCAATATGTATTTGCAAATCTCAACTCCAACATATTTCTCAACACAACATTTTTCTCAACTCAAATCCGCAGTGATTTTTCAAAGACTGAGATACAAGAAATATAATACAAAACTATTCAAGTAAATGAAATCTCAAATTTACATTTACAATAATTTACATTTAATTACATATCAAAATATTTTACAAGAGTTTCTATACAACTGCTCAAATAATTTACATACATATTATTACATGCATACATCAAAACCTATGTACATGGGTATAACTATGATATACCTGGAGCTGATCTGAATATATCTTCAAGGAAATTTACTTACTGCTCTATGCTCTTCTTACCTGCGACAGCATACAAAGCTATTGCTGAGTGGTGAACTCAGTGGTCCACAACTATAATTTAAAACATAGTACAATATACATTGACAAAATTTACAGTAAATAAATTGGGAATCTGAATACTCATCAAATTTCAAAACTCAAAATATTCGTTGCCAATAATGTAAATCAATTGTATAAATGACTTTGATCACAAAATTCAATTTATCAAACCATGACTAACCATTTAAGTAATTCAACAAAATCAATTATACATAAACCATAATTGAAATCACAATTTCTTACCATTCAAAAGCCATTCTGTATCTCAAAAATCAATCTTTATCTCACTAATATGCAAGACTAATCCGAAAGGGCCATATTCGATGTGATTCTAACTCCCTATGGTCGGGGAGGTCGAATCAGATTCTAACTCCCTATGGTCGGGGAGGTCGAATCATCGTGCACAGTACCATCACAATAATGAATCTTCTGCAAGGGCCATAATGATAAAATAAACTTAGATCTAACCTCACATCAGAGGAAAATCTAAGCCTGTGCACGTACCATGGTAATCAAAACACAACTAACTCCATTGTCTTCTCAACAAATGAGAGAGACGGGTAATAACCTAGTCAAGCATCTATAGTGAGATATAAAACAATATTATAATCCATTTAGTGAGCATAAATCACAATATAATTCGATTCAAAGTCAATTCTAATATCCAATAATTTTTATGCTCATCACAATTCAAATCATAAATTTGCATTTTTCCATGAAAATTACCATCACAATTCAAAACATGTTCTATCACAATTTTCCAAAACATATTTTGTTCAATCCATAACAATGCTTAATACTTGTGGAAATACCATTTCACAAAGCTAAAATCATACATACTATAGCAATTTCAATAATAATTGAATTAAATCCAATGCCTGTTAAACATAGTTCATAAGAAAATATGTCATTTAATCATATAAAATATTCAGAACAAAATCAGTTAAAAACTAGTTGTGTACAAACCTCTGATAATTGTCTCCTGGTCTAGACTCAGTGTTTCCTTCCCTTTTCCTGAGTCTTTGGTAACTGAGAAACACAATTTGAAGTGTTTCAGTACTAAATTAAACTGTCTCTAACAATAATGTTCGATAAGTAATTCGCTGAAGGCTATTATTTGCTCAATTACCTAATATACCGACCCTCGATGCGTTTAAGGTAAATTAGGTTTTGGTGTCCTTAATATGTCACATTCGATAGGGTTTTAGGGTTGGTACGTTTTACCAAACTCATTTCATTGTTTAGTGCATTTTCTTGCAATTTGCTGGATTCCGGGATAGTGTTTGACCTAACCGGACGACCTAGTTCCCTCGATTTTTGGGTTTCGGTCAAAACTATAAACTTGTAGATCTATGTCTTATTGCACGCGGGGCAAAATTTTAGGTCAATCCGAGTTAAGTAGACCAAGTTATGGTCATTATACTATTGCTGGTCAATTAATATCAAATTAGGTCAATTTTAGGTCAATTTGGTCAACTTTGGTTCGGCCAGTTTTTGGGCCCGAACTTGTGCAAGCTTTTTGACTTGCTTATGGTCATTTCTGGGCTTTGGTGTCTTCATAAGACTTGTAGGTATGGGTCTTAACTATTCATGGTTAAAATTTCAGGTCAATTGGACCTGTTTTGAGTGCGTTATGGCCTAAACACTCACTGCTGCCCAATTGGTCATTTTTCAGGTCCTAATTGCACCTAATCCGAATTGGTCATTTTCTTAGGTCACCTTGCAAGCAGAATTTTGGTATGTTTTCTCAATGAAAGTTGGCACATTTTGTGCCTAGTTCCACCTCCAATTGGTCTCATACCAATTGAGATTACACATTTAAACTTATTAGCTAAAATGTACACTGCCCTTGGTTACTTTGCTTAACACACATCAATTACACACATTTACCTTGCAATATGTTTACTTCCCTACCAAATCTGTTTTGGTACATTACCAAAACTATATATTACTTTACATTAACATCACTTTGGGCAGATTACAATTATCCTCAACATACCAAATATAACTCTAATTCCCAAAGTTCAAATACCATTACACATACACATAAACATCACTAGTTTTTACATACTCTTTACACAACAATTTCATACACATATCCTTCAATCCTTAATGCCACAATTCTGCCCATATCTTCATGAACACATACACTTATCCAAGAGTTTCAAGGCTGCCGAAATTGTCCTTCAACACCAAAGTCTCCTACAATTCATTAAATCCCATTCCAAGTGCAAAATTCACCATATACATGTGAAGTAATTCACTAGGTTATTAAATCATCATGATCAACATCATTTCTCATCAAATATATGCACAATTATTTCATCAATTACATGACTCCATGGCTGTCCAAAATGAACACAACAATAACTCTTCAAACTCAAAAATTTTCTTCACAAATCCAACACCCATAACATGCACACAAAACTTAACAAAGCTATCTTCAAAAATACTAACTTACCTTATGGTTGAAACTTGCCAAACCTTGATTAAACTTCTTAAAATTGGTATCAAACTCTTCCTTGTGATGTGTAGATAATTTTTCATGAAGCTACTTAAGGGATTGGAGTTGAAATGAGAGAGTGGACCAAGCTTGCATGAACATGCCAATGGAGGTTTCTTTCTCCTTCAATTCGGCTATGTTGGGAGGACTTAGGGAAGATGAAGTTTCAGCTGCACTTTAGGTGTACACATGTCCCACTTAACTTTAATTTATTCCTTTAGTGGTCCACTTACTTGGACTAAATCATATAATATGTTTACATGTGTTATTTACACATTTTTCACTCCATTTTGGCTATTTATATTAGGTACCACTAAACTAATTTTTCATTTTATTTTATAAGTGTAATATTATTTATTTTTAATGGACATTTAGGTCAAAAGACAATTCGGGATGTCAAATGACCATAATGCCCCTGTTCGGGTGGCATTCTCGATTTTTCGGTATCACCGGGTTTTGTCCATTTTTCGATTTCTCACTTTTCTTTGTACTAATTATTTAATTTTTCTTTCATCTTGCTAATGATATTTATTCTTCAATAAGGTTCTATTTAAGTCCTAAAAATGTTTTCCAGGGTTCCCCGCAGTCCAGGGCTAGTCAACGGTCCATGCCGTGACTTCCCAGTGCGGTCACCCATCGTTAGGTTTCCCGGCTCGTTTAACGTGATTACCTTTCTTTGCTATTATTTTTCCTTTGTTTTTCTTGTATTTTCTTTTCTTGTATTTCATTATTTTATGTCTCCTCCCTCATGTCAAAGTGTAGTTCTAGGCATCCTAGCTGTCCGGACAACACTGGTCACGACAAAGAGAACGCACTACCGAACTTTGGGGTGTTACAATTCTCTCCCCCTTAAAATAAATTTCGTCTCGAAATTTTACCTGGTATTAGTCTCTGAGCAGCTGTGGATGCTGTCTCCTCATATCCTCTTCACGTTCCTAAGTAGCTTCCTGGCCTGAATGATGGTTCCACAGCACTTTAACCAGGTGTATCTGTTTGTTCCTCAGCTGCTTCACCTCATAAGCCAGAATTTTTATGGGTTCTTCCTCGTATGAGAGGTCTGGATTTACTTCAATCTCTTCAACTGATAGTACATGAGATGGGTCAGATCTGTACCTCCTTAACATGGACACATGGAAGACACTGTGTATCCTTGCTAGCTCTGGAGGTAATGCCAATCGATATGCCAAAGGACCCACTCTTTCCAGAACTTCATATGGTCCGATGAAACGAGGACTCAGTTTCCCCTTTCTGCCAAATCTCATAATCCTCTTCCAAGGAGAAACTTTGAGGAATACCTTATCACCCACTGCATATTCAATATCTCTTCTCTTCAGATCAACATAGGACTTCTGACGGTCTGACGCAGTCTTGAGTCTATCTCTAATCAATCTGATCTTTTCCTCTATCTGCTGAACAATTTCACCTACCTCATCCCAACATAGGGGAGTTCTGCACTTTCTACCATACAAAGCTTCATATGGAGGCATCCCAATGCTTGATTGGTAGCTGTTGTTATAAGCAAACTCAATCAAAGGCAAGTGTGTATCCCAACTACCTTCAAATTCAATCACACAAGCCCGTAGCATATCCTCCAATATCTGAATAACCCTCTCAGACTGGCCATCTGTCTGTGGGTGGAATGTCTTTGAAGTTCAATATAGTTCCTAGGGCTCTCAAGACTACCCTGGAATCTAGAAGTGAACCTAGGATCTCTATCGACACAATTGATACCGGCACTCCATGCGCTTTACAATCTCATATATGTACAATCTGCCAATCTTTCCTTGCTATAGTCCATCAGTAGTGGCTAAAATTGAGCCGACTTGGTTAGTCTGTCAATTATAACCTATACTGCATCATGACTATTCTGTGTCCTCAGAAATCTCATCACAAAATCCATAGTTATCTGTTCCCTTACAATGTTTCATAGGGTGCCACTTGTATGCTAGCTTGACACTTATTAATGTATACAAATTCTGTTAGTGGGATGTATCTGTCCCATCTCCTCTCGGATTCAATGACACAAGTTCTCGATATATTCTTGAGGGCTTATCACATTTTACAGGTTATTTTTATCATTTCATTTCATTATTTATAGGAACTCAATGAGTTTCCGAATTTACCTGAATTACTTGTTTCAATTGTCCATCTGTCTGAGGATGATACGTTGTACTGATATCTCTTAGCTTATAGCAATTAATGTGGTACTGGTAGTTCAAATTATTGTATCCGAGTTACTGACTCACTACCTTACAAGTGTAGTCTTGCTAGTTCTGAAGTTTTAAATTTATAACTAAAATTTTCACATTTATTTCCAGTAATAGTACCCTATTCGGGTGCAACTGTATCAATTTATAGATTACTTACAAATATTCTTACTTATTGTACCACGAGGAAACACGTAGCTTTACACAATAATCCAGTGTCGGTACTGTAATCTGCAGCTTATAATACAAACATCGAGAACATTATATAGTCACTACGTTATAACCTCATGGACTAGGTTTTCTAACATCTTATCTTTCTCGAATCCACTAATATCCCAAACCGATTCTGATTACAATTTCCTTTGACAATTACTAACAAGAACATCTTTGCCCTCATCTAGAGTAATTCTATTATCAGAACTTACTTTTAGGTCCTCTTGCCTTACATTAAGTAGGCTCGCCATTTAGCTTTATAATTTATGGTATGTTAGAAAATACTTTTAGCTAACAATTCTTCCAAAAGTAATGTCAATCATACTTGTTATTATTGTTATTATCCTAAAGGACTAGTCACTAATACATCAAAATTCGTTCCCATGTAAAGGAATGACAACATAACATATAGTTCTGACACTAACACACAACTAAGTAGTGCTGGGATCAAATAATAACTAAAATTAAGAACTTACCTACATCCAAGTTTCGCTCCTTTTACTTGGCGCATAGTGGACACTCCGACTGGTGCGCTACTATATTCGGGTTGATTTACTGTGTTATAATGGTGAGAAGTACCAACTCTATTTCTATCTTGACTCTGACTGACGGTCTGTGAACTCCGGAGAGCAGATCGAGGTGGTTTAGCACAATCTTTAGCAAAGTGTCCAAGTTTTCCACAATTGTAACAGGCTCCAGAGGCCTTACGACAAATACCTCCATGATATCTTCTACAAGTTTCACATTGGCGGGAAGGGTAGGAACTTCTAGTTGTTCGATGACTGGACCTTGGTGGTCTCTGTCTTAATGATCCACCTCTATCGTATCCCTGAGTTCGGGGTTCCTCAAATTCTTTTCTCTTTCTCAAATTACTGTTCGAGCTCTGACCCATAGGTTTCTCCCTCTTTTCCATTTCATGTTGCCCTTGTGGTGGTTGGGTCTCTACTTGGGCTTGGGCTGACAGATTATCAGCCATTTGTTGAAAGAAAGTGGCCATTTGCTGGGCCATTTGTGCAGTAATTTGTACGATCTGCCTTCGACACTTTGTGGAGTTGGGGCCTCAACTTGTACTTCCGCCATCACGCATCGCTCTATTGTCTCATTCTTCTCTTCCATTCTTTTCACAGAATTTTCTATTCCTGTACAACCAACATAAGGAGATTCCTCTCCATTAGTTCATATTTATGATGTAAATGTACTATATGTATCAAACATTTGAGCAGTTGTAGTTACCGACAAAAAGATTTCAAATTCACAGTTCGAAATTAACTTTAAAACCATTGCTCTGATACCACTAAAACATGTCACACCCTACGCCTCTGTAAGGTATAACATGATCCTGTAGTATACCTAATGAATTACCAACTCCGTCTACTGATAACCCATTAAATACACTACAAGGGATTTTAAAAACTTTTCTTACTTCTTTTACAGTGGTGAGCACTATTTACAGGTGTTAAAACCTTTTTGAACTGAAGTGATAGAATTGACACATTTGAATTATTTGGAATTTCTGTAAAAATTTTGGCAGAGTGCCCTCTGTATTTTGATAAAAAGTTCTTGTAAAACACAAAAAAAAAGCACTTCAATATGTATTTGCAAATCTCAACTCCAACATATTTCTCAACACAACATTTTTCTCAACTCAAATCCAGTTGATTTTTCAAAGACTGAGATACAAGAAATATAATACAAAACTATTCAAGTAAATGAAATCTCAAATTTACATTTACAATAATTTACATTTAATTACATACCAAAATATTTTACAAGAGTTTCTATACAATTGCTCAAATAATTTACATACATATTATTACATGCATACATCAAAACCTATGTACATGGGTATACCTATGATATACCTGGAGCTGATATGAATATATCTTCAAGGAAATTTACTTACTGCTCTATGCTCTTCTTACCTGCGACAGCATACAAAGCTATCGCTGAGTGGAGAACTCAGTGGTGCACAACTATAATTTAAAACATAGTACAATATACATTGACAAAATTTACAGTAAATAAATTGGGAATCTGAATACTCATCAAATTTCAAAATTCAAAATATTCGTTGCCAATAATGTAAATAAATTGTATAAATGACTTTGATCACAAAATTCAATTTATCAAACCATGACTAACCATTTAAGTAATTCAACAAAATCAATTATACATAAACCATAATTGAAATCACAATTTCTTACCATTCAAAAGCCATTCAGATCTCAAAAATCAATCTTTATCTCACTAATATGCAAGACTAATCCGAAGGGCCATATTCGATGTGATTCTAACTCCCTATGGTCGGGAGGTCGAATCGATTCTAACTCCCTATGGTCGGGAGGTCGAATCATCGTGCAGTACCATCACAATAATGAATCTTCCGCAAGGGCCATAATGATAAAATAAACTTAGATCTAACCTCACATCAGAGGAAAATCTAAGCCTGTGCACGTACCATGGTAATCAAAACACAACTAACTCCATTGTCTTCTCAACAAATGAGAGAGACGGGTAATAACCTAGTCAAGCATCTGTAGTGAGATATAAAACAATATTACAATCCATTTAGTGAGCATAAATCACAATATAATTCGATTCAAAGTCAATTCTAATATCCAATAATTTTTATGCTCATCACAATTCAAATCATAAATTTGCATTTTTCCATGAAAATTACCATCACAATTCAAAATATGTTCTATCACAATTTTCCAAAACATATTTTGTTCAATCCATAACAATGCTTAATACTTGTGGAAATACCATTTCACAAAGCTAAAATCATACATACTATAGCATTTCAATAATAATTGAATTAAATCCAATGCCTGTTAAACATAGTTCATAAGAAAATATGTCATTTAATCATATAAAATATTCAGAACAAAATCAGTTAAAAACTAGTTGTGCACAAACCTCTGATAATTGTCTCCTGGTCTAGACTCAGTGTTTCCTTCCCTTTTCGAGTCTTTGGTAAATCGAGAAACACAATTTGAAGTGTTTCAAGATTAAATTAAACTGCTCTCTAACAATAATGTTCGATAAGTAATTATTTGAAGGCTATTATTTGCTCAATTACCTAATATACCGACCCTCGATGCGTTTAAGGTAAATTAGGTTTTGGTGTCCTTAATATGTCACATTCGATAGGGTTTTAGGGTTGGTACGTTTTACCAAACTCATTTCCTTGTTTAGTGCATTTTCTTGCAATTTGCTGGATTCCAGGATACTAGTTTGACCTAACCGGACGACCTAGTTCCCTCGATTTTCGGGTTTCGGTCAAAACTATAAACTTGTAGATCTATGTCTTATTGCACGCGGGGCAAAATTTTAGGTCAACCCGAGTTAAGTAGACCAAGTTATGGTCATTATACTATTGCTGGTCAATTAATATCAAATTAGGTCAATTTTAGGTCAATTTGGTCAACTTTGGTTCGGCCAGTTTTTGGGCCCGAACTTGTGCAAGCTTTTTGACTTGCTTATGGTCATTTCTGGGCTTTGGTGTCTTCATAAGACTTGTAGGTATGGGTCTTAACTATTCATGGTTAAAATTTCAGGTCAATTGGACCTGTTTTGAGTGAGTTATGGCCTAAACACTCACTGCTGCCCAATTGGTCATTTTTCAGGTCCTAATTGCACCTAATCCGAATTGGTCATTTTCTTAGGTCACCTTGCAAGCAGAATTTTGGTATGTTTTCTCAATGAAAGTTGGCACATTTTGTGCCTTGTTCCACCTCCAATTGGTCTCATACCAATTGA
This sequence comes from Hevea brasiliensis, assembly GCF_030052815.1. Lineage (NCBI taxonomy): Eukaryota > Viridiplantae > Streptophyta > Magnoliopsida > Malpighiales > Euphorbiaceae > Hevea > Hevea brasiliensis. The sequence continues at coordinate 34,846,636 of NC_079495.1, read as the reverse complement.
GGTTACACATTTAAACTTATTAGCTAAAATGTACACTGCCCTCGGTTACTTTGCTTAACACACATTAATTACACACATTTACCTTGCAATATGTTTACTTCCCTACCAAATCTGTTTTGGTACATTACCAAAACTATATATTACTTTACATTAACATCACTTTGGGCAGATTACAATTATCCTCAACATACCAAATATAACTCTAATTCCCAAAGTTCAAATACCATTACACATACACATAAACATCACTAGTTTTTACATACTCTTTACACAACAATTTCATACACATATCCTTCAATCCTTAATGCCACAATTCTGCCCATATCTTCATGAACACATACACTTATCCAAGAGTTTCAAGGCTGCCGAAATTGTCCTTCAACACCAAAGTCTCCTACAATTCATTAAATCCCATTCCAAGTGCAAAATTCACCATATACATGTGAAGTAATTCACTAGGTTATTAAATCATCATGATCAACATCATTTCTCATCAAATATATGCACAATTATTTCATCAATTACATGACTCCATGGCTGTCCAAAATGAACACAACAATAACTCTTCAAACTCAAAAATTTTCTTCACAAATCCAACACCCATAACATGCACACAAAACTTAACAAAGCTATCTTCAAAAATACTAACTTACCTTATGGTTGAAACTTGCCAAACCTTGATTAAACTTCTTAAAATTGGTATCAAACTCTTCCTTGTGATGTGTAGACAATTTTTCATGAAGCTACTTAAGGGATTGGAGTTGAAATGAGAGAGTGGACCAAGCTTGCATGAACATGCCAATGGAGGTTTCTTTCTCCTTCAATTCGGCTATGTTGGGAGGACTTAGGGAAGATGAAGTTTCAGCTGCATTTTAGGTGTACACATGTCCCACTTAACTTTAATTTATTCCTTTAGTGGTCCACTTACTTGGACTAAATCATATAATATGTTTACATGTGTTATTTACACATTTTTCACTCCATTTTGGCTATTTGTATTAGGTACCACTAAACTAATTTTTCATTTTATTTTATAAGTGTAATATTATTTATTTTTAATGGACATTTAGGTCAAAAGACAATTCGGGATGTCAAATGACCATAATGCCCCTGTTCGGGTGGCATTCTCGATTTTTCGGTATCACCGGGTTTTGTCCGTTTTTCGGTTTCTCACTTTTCTTTGTACTAATTATTTAATTTTTCTTTGATCTTTCTAATGATATTTATTCTTCAATAAGGTTCTATTTATGTCCTAAAAATGTTTTCCAGGGTTCCCCGCAGTCCAGGGCTAGTCAACGGTCAACGCCGTGACTTGAGTCATGATCACCCATCGTTAGGTTTCCCGGCTCGTTTAACTTGATTACCTTTCTTTGCTATTATTTTTCCTTTGTTTTTCTTGTATTTTATTTTCTTGTATTTCATTATTTTATGTCTCCTCCCTCATGTCAAAGTGTAGTTCTAGGCATCCTAGCTGTCCGGACAACACTGGTCACCGGAACAGTAGAACGCACTACCGAACTTTGGGGTGTTACAACTTCTCCTTGTCCATCCCAACCTCTTTCTCTACTAAAAATACACAAATAGAATACCTCAATACTCATCTCAATTGCTGCCAAGTACTCATTACATGAATGTCTAATGCATCCCAAGTTAGCTTTGTAAATTTTAAAGAGTTTTGGATTTTGGATAGCTTGGTGCCCCAATATTTGAACCCAATTTTTACCTAGTTTCAATCATAATTTGGTGAGGTGTTCTTCATAAAAATCGTCCCTCTAGGTCTCATCTTTATTTCTCTTTTTGAATCACCTCATTTGGAGTTCTGTAACCAAAGTTATAGTCAAATGAATTTTACTATTCATGTGGGGCTGATTCTGGCAGATTTGGTAACTTAGATTTGTCCAATAATTTGATTGAGTTAAGTTCATAATTTGGCCTTACATTCTTCATATGAAATGTTCTACTATATTTTAGGTTTCCTTCAGTTTAAGAATCATCTAAATCAGATTTTTCTATAGAAAGATATGGCTATGAAAAGATTACTGTTTATGTTACTGTTCATTATTCTGGCAGATTTATCAACTCAATTTTGCTCAGCAATTTGGTTAGGTTAAGTTCGTAATTAGGCTTCAAGTTCCTCATATGAAATGTTCTACTGTGTTTTAAGTTTCTATCGGTTCAAGAATCACCTAAATCAGAGTTTTCTATAGAGAGTTATGGCCTTGCAAATTTTATTGTTCATTTGGTAAATTTTCAAATTTCTAGATTTTGGTTTCTAGTTTCAAGGTTCATTTAGAGCAGTTTATGATCATTTTCTGGGTAGGGTATCTTCATGAAAAATCTAGCCCTATGTCTTAAGTTTCATTTCCAATTGGTTTCACACCAATTGGAGTTGTGTAGCTCAAGTTATGAGCTACTAAGCACACTGAACTTAGTGTGTAAAATTTTGCCCTAAGGTTCAAATTTTCATTTCTTCAATTACTTCCACTAACCAACCTCAATTCACATTTAATTCATCCTAAATGACCATAATTTAACATTAACCACATCAATGGCACTTCCTAGCACAAAACTCCCAATTTTCCAATACCCAAGTTTGCAATTTTCCCTAATGCATGCCATTCTATTAATTCCTTCCACCAACTAACATCAACCCACATTCAATTCATGCTAAGTAGTCATAATTTAATACTACACACATCAATTTCACTCTCTAATACCAAAGCCCTAATTTCCCTATGAACCCTAATCTTTCATAATTAAATTTACGCAGATCTCATGTAATTTCTTTACCCCAATCATGCATACTACTTCAACTAAGTTTGATTTTATCATCAATTACATTAAAATACATAAAACCCTAATTTTCCCCAAATTGGCCAAAACCCTAGTTTAGGTTCCATGCATGATTCCTTTCAATTTCTCATGAAATTTCATCATAAGTTAACTTAATTCAAAGCTAGTATAACTAATTAAGCATTAAAGAAGCTTACCTCTTGATGATTTCTTTCCAACTTCTAATTTCTCCCAATTTCTTGTATTTCTTACTTATAATCTTTCAATCAATATTTATTTTAGTGCCTACTACAATTTAGATGGGAACACTCATGGGAGAAAGGTGAGGAATTGAATTTGGAGAGGGGTGTTAATGGAGGAAGAAGGAAGAAGAAGAAAGAAAGAAAGAGAGAGGGAGAGGAGGTGGGTGGGGCGGCAACTAAATGGGCTAGGGAGAAATATGGCTTCCTTTTATACTTATCCCAATTTTTGATTTCTTTAATTAATTTTAATTGAGTTGTTCAAAACCCATTGGTCCTAAAATTTTAATTGAGTCAAAATGGACTTAAAAGTCTAGATTTTTACATCTTTTATTTTTCTTTCACTTTATACTTGAATTCTTTTCCTAAAAAAAAAATTATTCCATAATTCAATTCGTTAATTTCACTTAAATTAATTAACATCTTGGTCAAAAGTTAACTCTTGAGGTGAATTGACCAAAATGCCCCTCATTGGGTCATAATCCCTCTTTTCAATATACCAGGTGAGCCCTTATATTTTTTATTCACTTGAATTTTTATCGTGTCTATCTCAATAAATTTTCATTTTATTTTTTTTTTTGTCCTCAAGTGTCTTTGAATAGTACAAGTCACAGACAAAAAATAGTACTATTCAGAGTTCGGAGGTTCAGGGTGTTACAATTAAAGGTCCTTTAGGCAAATCCCACATCAGCAAAGCACAGAGATGGTTTTGGGTTCAAAAAGTAATGATATATTAAATGGGGAAACTAATCACTAGAGACGCCTTTTGGTGGAATGGCCTGGAGAGTCAAAAGAACTCCAGGGTTAAGCATACTCGCTTGAGAGAAATTATAGGATGGGTGATCTCCTGGGAAGTTCTCCATTCCACCTATGGGACAAAACTGTGAGGCTTATGGCCAAAGCGAAAAATTCCTCTAGTGGTTGGAGCCTGACCATTATAATTGGTATCAGAGCCGCTCACGTGTCCTCTTGGGCAATGGTGGGGCAAATCTCAGCGAGGACACTGAGTCCCAAAAGGGGAGGGAGGGGGGGGGAGAAAGGTCCCTTAGGCAAATCCCACATCGGCAGAGCATGGAGATGGTCTTGGATTCAAAAAGTAATGATATATAAAATAGAACAACTAATCACTAGAGGCGCCTTTTGATGGAATGGCCTAATGACTCAGAAAAACTCCAGGGTTAAGGATGCTCGATTGAGAGAAATCATAGGATGGGTGACCTCCTGGGAAGTTCTCCATTCTACCTATGGGATAAAATCGTGAGGCTTATTGCCAAAGCGGACAATTCCTCTAATGGTTGGAGCCCGACCGTTACAGAGTTCAAATTAAGCTTTAATCATCTGACCTATGTCCTGAAAGCTAATATATTTTAATAAGATTTTTCTGTTGAATCTCACTATCTATGTTTTGCATCTTATCTCTAACATATAATAATCTTAGCAATAAAGGACAATATAATTGGCATTAATTAATGTGTCCTTAACAAGTACAAGATAATGGTCTACATTTTTTTCAGATGCATAATGAGGTGTGTAGTTCAAATAATATATTAATGCAATAGGTTAACAATTGTTTCACTTTCTTAACAAACTATAAACAAAAGTAGTATATTTTTTTCTTTTATTTGCAATTTCCACAGTCCTTAATAGATTAATTAATTTATTTTTTTTCTGATAATCCTCATATTAAGTAAATTATAATTATTCAAAAGTAAAATATATTTAATACCTAAAGGTTAATCATCTCATTTTTCAACTAATTGCTACTTATGTAGATTTTAAGATAAGATGCAAGAATTAATAACTCTATTGGCATAGGTTTGTGATGTTTACCTATGGTACACTACAACACTTATCACCTATATAGCTCTATCTAACTCACCTATATGAACTAAAGCTAATCTTTACCTCAAAATCAGTCATTTGGCTAGCTCACCAACACATAGAATATAAGAAACCAAATCAAATATAGCATCCAACTAAACTAAATCAATCCATCATACATTTTCAAATTGTAAAAAACATATGTTACAATATATAGACAAATGCAGCTTATCCCATTCTAAGAGATTGAACACCTTCCAATTGAAGAAGACAAAAAAAATCCAAAAGTAAAAAAAGCATCAAATTGAATCAAAAAGAAATTTCATCTATTAACAGATGCCCAACTAAATTAATTAAACTCAAAATCTCTCATTTTTCATCTATCAAATTTTTGTTTATGCAATTGTAGCACACGACTCCTAAACTTACTCTCTATCTTTAGGAAGAAAATATTCTTTTTAATATCAGAATAACAATTACATGGACAAGTTAATTACTTGTTCAGCTCAGAAAATCATCATGGCTAGAACCCAACATAATAGCAAGAAATCCACAACATTCGAGTTTAGCAAATCACCAATAAATGGTTTTAAAAAACCAGAGAAAAAGATAGAGAAATAATTTAATCAATGATATTACATGCTATAGAGGGTGACAAAGTCACGAAAGGAGAAGACTAATGAAAGGGTGATTTACCAATTTGATTGTGACTTGCAATATTGATGGAGGTTGCGATTGGGTCTCAAAAACACCAGCCACGACTCCGATTGAGGCTAGACAAGGATAAAGAAGGCACAAGGAGACTACAATTGGGTTGACCATGATTGACGATGAAGGTTGGACAAAGACAGACGAGGCATAAGTAGCAATCCCAAGTATGATTCGACAATGGCTAGATCAAAAGAGAGCCAATGTCAACAATGGAGACTAATGGAGAGAACAAAGGATACAAATTGGCTTAGCTAAGAATTTATATTCTATTTTGGGTATAATGTAGAAGGGTTTCTTCACAAAAAAAAATAATAATAATAACAACAATAATATTTTATTTGAATTGTGAATTTTTTTAGAGATCCATATTTTAGCGCATTTTTTTAAAATACAATGATGCTAATTTTTTATGGCTAAATTATTTTAATATAAGAACACATTTTTTTTTGTTAATTAACTTTTAAAAAATAATGACACATAAAACTGTGTCGGTAAATTAATGATACATTGAACATATAACGACACAAATGTATAAGCATTGGCACATTAACTAAAAATTCATAACACTTATAAATTGCATTGAAAATTTTTTATAATCATGTAATTTGTTGATATTTAGATTTTGCGTTGGGAATATTCTGTCACGATGGACTTACATTATTGTAGTGAAATTGATCTGGATCAAATGGGAACATTATTGAAATATCATAATTCACAGTTTTCAATGATTAACTTTTTCTTAAATGTGGAATCTGAATTTGAGAATGTTATAAATATGTGCATTGCTTTTAATTATAAAGATTCCAAAGTGCATTAGTTGTTGAGTATTGTCGCAAGGACTTTGCGGTCGTAGGATAATTCTCATCGAAGTGGAAAAGTGAGGAGTCGCCACTTTAATTTTGTGGGAAATTAAAGAAAACCACTTGTAAGAACAAATTAAAGACCACTTCAAAAACAGAGATTCTAGGTTTGGGGTCCATATACGGGTGGGAAAGGTGTTAGGCACCCCACCTCGTCCCTCAACGAGGGTGAGCAAATTTAATGTTGTATTTTGTTATAAATTGAGAATGATAATTTAGGGGTTAGAATGATGATATTAATCCTTTATAATGGATAAAAGGAATGTTTGATATTTCACTATTTTGGGTCCCCCAAGAACACGAATACATAAGATGACCCTTCAGTGAATTGGTGTTTTGAGGATTAATAAGAGTACTAAAACTGTGATATTTTCAAGAGGAATTTTAGCTTATAAATATGAGTACCTTAAGGAGGGCCCCTCATCGGGCCTCAACATAATATTCGGGGTACTTTGGAAGAACTCTCCCGTAGACCAATTGTTTAGGATTTGATGAGTTTTAATTAAAGCATTGGGGCTAAAAGGGAAAGGACTCTCTCCTGATCTAAAATGTTCCATTGGGATTTTGACCAAGAGAATTCAGGAAAGAACTCTCTCCTGATCTCTTAATATATTTTATTAGAATTTAACCTAAGAGAACCCGGGTAAGAACTCTCTCCCGATCGCTTAACATATTTTGCTAAAATTTAAGCCGAGAACTCGGGTAAGAACTCTCCCCCGATCTCTTAATACATCTTGTGAAAATTTAAGCTGAGAACTCAGGTAAGAACTCTCCCTCGATCTCTTAATATATCTTGTGAAAATTTAAGCTGAGAACTCGGATAAGAACTCTCTCCCGATCTCTTAATATATCTTGTGAAAATTTAAGCTGAGAATTTGGGTAAGAACTCTCCCCTGATCTCTTAATATATCTTGTGAAAATTTAAGCTGAGAACTCGGGTAAGAACTCGCCCCCGATCTCTTAATATATCTTGTGAAAATTTAAGCTGAGAACTCGGGTAAGAACTCTCCCCCGATCTCTTGCATTTATAAAAATGGTGTTTTATTAGAATTTTAAACTAGGGATTCGGGTAAGGGTTCTATCCTGATCCCTTTCATATTGGAAAGAATTATTGAATGCATGGAAACCTCTGTGAAAGGCTTTTCTTGGACTATGGAATTTTATAGCTGGATGGCGAACGTTGAGCCGAACTCCTTGCCGATCTTCCATGTGATTACTTTATTCGAACATTTTAGACTCCGTCCCTTTTGGGTCGCCTGCCAGAGGTTCGAACTTTGTCTCGATTCCCGATCCACTGTCTCATCGTCTGGGCTCGCTCTAGGACCCGATCTCGTAAATTATTTTTCTCATTTTGCCCCCTTTAGCCTATTCTGAATTTTCTATAATTACTTGAGTCACGCTCGTTTTCCTATCATTTTCATTTATTTGGACTAAAAACTACCGTGTCAGTACTCCTACCTGTACTCTTGAGAGTATTTACGAGTCATCGATGACTCGAACATCCATTTTGAGGGAAATAAAAAGTGAGGTGACGATTAAAAAATGAAATTTACAAATGATAAAAAAAAAGATAAAGATAATGATTACGAGCTAAAATAACCTATTCTAAGACTCAGTGTGACTAGACACTTTTTTTAAAAAAAAAAAAAAACTTTAAGAAGACGAATCCAGGGTATTTAACAAAGGACAGGTTATGTAACACCCCTCACCCATCTACAGTGTAGCCGAGCAAGGCGTGTCACACGGAGTGACAGAGCACCTGATCCTATCTGATTTCATTACAGTTCTTGATTTACTTGTTCAAAAACTTTATCTAAGGTTTAGGCTATTTTTATTGTTTATCAAACTCTGACTAATTTGAAAATTTCAAAAATTTTAATGATAATCTAGCAGAGTGCCGGCTGTAATTTGGACTAACAGTTCTTCTGAACCTGCCAAAAGCAATTTCAATATATACTTAAATTCACAACTCATAATCAATCTCAAAATTTCTCATACTCAATCTCAATCAGAATCATCATGATCAGATACTTAACTCATATATCAGAATTCTTATATTTCATTATTTTACATAATTTGCCAACTAATTACATAAGTTTGTCAAGGACAGGATATACAAATAATTTACAATATACTTAGAATGAACAAAATACATAACCTGTGTAAATATGAGCCCTATCTACATGCATTGCTAAGGAGGTAACAACCTTGTACACTTCTGCAGATCTAGACTCCAAAATCTAAGTCAAAGTACTTGAGCGAGGAAAATAATTCCATCGCGCTAAGCATTTCTGCTTAGTGGTGCAACAGTATAATAAGAAATAATATATACCAATGAAGAAAGAAATAAATCATAATTCGGATACTCAGGAATCAATTTAATTTGGTATGGTATTTCTAGTATCAACTATCTTATATACTAGTTTGTTCCTCTTTGGAAGTACTAAGTTATAACCTTTCAGTAATAATGCCTAGTATACAAATTATTCTAACTGTATTGTATTTTAAGTCTCTACAGTTTTGCAAATTATATTTTTGTTATGTTTCTATTGCTAATCACTTTTACTCATTTCATTCAATACTTAATTTAATTGCACTAAAATTTCATTATACTTAACTTAACTGCCAGAATGAAATAATGTTTTAATTGACTGCCCGTGTAGCCTATACACTGACCAAACTGGATAAACGGATATACTAGCTCTAGGTACCTAGTACCTCGGGCCGTCACACCATCGGTCACAAAGTATCTCTCGGTGTGCAAATAGTAGATAAACTAGCACTGGGTACCTAGTACCTCGGGCCGTCACACCATCAGTCACAAAGTATCTTCCAGTGTGCAAACAGTGGGGCTAAAAAGCCATATAAATAATCAGGTAATAAGTTGAGTATCATAACATAATCTGTATAGCCATAGGCTATTAAAATCATAGTATGGCATAATGAGCCATAAAACATAGTGTGGCGTGAAGCCATTTACAATACAGCTGTCAGAACCCTATTGGCATGCCAACCTGTCCAAACCAGTCAACTAGGAAAATTAGGGCATATTACAAGGTTACATATTTAATTATTTATTATTAGGGTTTATACGTCTTTATGCCTTTCACTGGTCAACAAAATTGTTGGCCTTTTTATGCATCATGGATAGGTTGATTCTAGTATCAACATGTCACAATTATTTAGTAGATCATCAGACAAATCACATTTCATATCAATTGTTCTGAAGTACCATTGTGCTTAAAGTACTTTTCCTGTCTTTGATAATAAGAACTAATGCCCCATTCATACATTCATGTGATTTATTAAGTCATTATGTTTCTTATTCACATTACTAGTCAAACATAAATGTTGACTTTTCCACACTGAACAGATATGTTAGTTCTAGTTACACTAGGATTCCTCATTTTGAGTTTATACTCGTTGACATTGATTTCCAAACTTAATTCAAGGATAATTATATGTGATTCCAAATTTTCAGATTTCATGGCCAATGGTTACTGTTCCATTGGGTCAGGCTATAGGATGAAATTAGTAAAATTCTCTTCAAATTGTTTCTTATTGTCTTCTTTAATTCTCTTTTTGAATTACTCCATTTTGAGTTGTATAACTCAAGTTATGGTTAGTTAACCATAACTAGGTCAAATATGAATTTTGGTTCCCTTAGTAGTCATTTTGATTCTAGATTTCACTAATTTATTTGGACTGCTTATAATGACATTTAGGCCTAGTGTGCTTCATAGGATTTGTTGCCCTATGTCTTTCAGTCATTTAGAAATTTTACTTGTAATTTTTCAAGTCTTATAGAATTATTTAAAGTCAAATTATTGACTTGGACTCAAAGGTCCTATATTGGCATGGTCCTCAATTAGGTCAATAGTCTTAACCTTAAATTTTGGCCTTATACATTTATAATTTGAGGAAGTTGCCTAAAACAAAGTTTTAGGTCTCTTTCTTAGCTTTCCAGATTGGTATGGCTTATTACATTTGGAGACTTCTTGTGGGAGATATGCCTATTTGAATTTTCTAGACTTAATGGTCAATTGTACCAATTTCAGATTTAGTATGTCAAATTACTTAACTTAATTGGCCTAGTTCCCTTGATTTTTGGGTTCTGGTCAAAATTTCAATATTGTAGGTTTATGTCTTATTGAACTTTTGGCATTGATTTTAGGTCATTTTTAGTTGTATAGACCAAGATATGGGCAATTTACTAAAGCTAGACAAATTGCATTTTCAATGCAACTTTAGGTTATTTTTAGGTCAAGTTCAATTCTGGCAGATTTGGTACCCTAACTTAGGCAATCAATTTGACTCGGTTCTGGTAATTTCTGGGCTTTAGTATCTTCATAAGAGTTGTTACTCTATGTCTAATCTTTCCATTGATATAAATTTCAGGTCATTTGGATCTGTTTTGAGTGAGTTATGGTCAAATGAGTAACTACTGTTCAAATGGTCAATTTCTAGGTTGCAATGGTTCTGGACAGTTTTGTTACCTCAACTTGTGCAAGCAATTTGACTTAGTAAATGACATTTCTGGGTTCTGTGATCTTCACCAAAGTTGTAGCTCTATGTCTAAGCTTTCCAACGGTATAAATTTCAGGTCATTTGGAGTTGTGTAGACCAAGATATGATCATTTTACTATGGCTGGTCAAGTTGCACTTATATTGCACTATTAGGTCATTTTTAAGTCAAAGTCAATTCGGCCAGTTTTTGTAACCCAAATTGGGCACTCAATTTGACTTGCTTAATGGCATTTCTGGGCTTGGTGGTCTCTACCAAAGTTGTAGCCCTATGTCTAAGCTTTCCAGTGATATAAATTTCAGGTCATTTGGACCTGTTTTGAGTGAGTTATGGCCAAAATACTGGCTACTGTTCATATTGTCAAAATTTCTAGGTTTCAAGTTACCAATCCGGATTAGGTCACTAAATTGGTCATTTTCTGGACAGAATTTTGGCAAGCTTTCTCCATGAAAGTTGGTCCTTATTGAGTCTAGTTTTACTTCCAATTAGTCTCATACCAATTGGGGTCATAAAATTTAGGTTAGGGCTCAAAATGCACACTACCCTCAACCAATTCTCAATTACACAAACAATTTCACTTCTAAGAAAATTCCTCCAACTTCCAAACATCCAATTACATACAAGCTCTTCTAATTGTCATCAAATAAATCTTATTTTGGTCACTTTCCAGCAGTATACACAAATCCTCAATAGTCAAAACAATACCTTAAATCAATTGGTCAATATCAACATAATACACATTCCATCAAATTGTGGCATAATTATTTCCATCAATCTATACATGGTCTACATTTACTTATTCATCAACAACAAAAATCACCATTCAAATTCATGAAATTGACAATATCCCATATCCTCAAGGCTGCCAATTTTTAGACAATTACATAAGTCCCTCATATTTGTTCATAACCCTAATTCAAACTTATTAACATCATAATTACACATTCCATTAAATCCTATTACTTGTAACTACTTAATTAACCTCGTTAATCCTCAATTACATGTAAAAATCAATCAAAATTTCCTAGCTTCCATGGCTGCCGAATTCTTGGCTCTTCAATACTTATCAATTTTCTCAATTTTACTTAGCAATTCAACTTACCCAAAGCTCAACACAAGGATTAATGAAGGAAAATGGAAAGATTAAGCACTAACATTTGTTTAGAGCTTGCTAAACCTTGAAATATCTTCTTTTTCTTGCTGCCCAAAGCTTTCCCATGGTGTGGAGACAAAGTTTGATGAAGGGAACCTTAAGTTTTAAGTTGAAAATAGGGGAGGATTGAAGCTTGCATGATGAATTCTCATGGAGGAAAAATGGAGACCCATATTCGGCCATGGAAGTGGAATTGAAGAAAATGAATTATTTTCCTCATAAAATCTGTCCACTTAGTGCTTTTATATGTCCATAATGCTCCACTAATTGAGATTTACGAATATAATATATGCCACTCACTTTAGGTTAATATTAGTATAATTAAACTTATAGTTATTTCAATTATGTCCCCATAATTTCTTTTAATTACATTATGTATAAAACTTCTTATTTTCATGACATTTTCAAATTTTAATACTACTTATTTTTCATGGACATTTAGGTCAAAAGTCAACTCTAGGTGTCAATTGAGCAAAATGCCCCTATTCGGTTTGTATTCCCGATTTTTTGGTAACACTGTTTTTTTGTCGGTTTCTTGATTTTTCATTTTTATTTGTACTAATTCATTAATTTTTCTTTGATATTTCTAATGTCACTTACACCTCAGTAGACCTTTAATTAGGTCTCGAAAATATTTCCTAGGATTCCCCGCAGTCCAGGGCTAGTCAAAGGTCCTTGCCGTAACTTCCCGGTGCGGTCACCCATCGCTACGGTTCCGGCTCGTTTAACTTAATCACATTTCATCTATTTTATTTTCTCTTAATTTTTCTTATATTTTCTTACCTTGTATTCCATCACTTTATGTCTCCTCACTATCACCAAAACGTAATTTCAGACTTTATAGCGGTCTGTATTCCGACTGTCCACATTCTGGTTGTCTGTACTCTGGCCGCTTGTCCTTTTGGCTATTCGGACAGACATCAGCCGTCAGTACGTACTGACTACGCAAGTGAGGATGTTACCGGTTAGACGCTTACTTGTAGAATGTTGGGATGACGAGTGAGCCAACACTGGTATCAACAAATCTTAGAGAGCTAAAGACTGAGACGACTGAAAAACTTGAACTGACCCGAAGTGATAGGGACAGAGTGGAGTGAAGTTGAGCTCGCCGGGTAATGCACAGAGAGACTCACAGGATTTAAAGCTCTTTTAAATGAGATACTTCAAAAAACCGATTTCTAAAGTTTCTCAAAGTTTTCAGAGCTTCGAATGACAGGCAATAAAACTATATCAAAGTTCAGAGTCTTTCTTCGATAATCACCCCCTTCTATAGTATTGCATGTAGGTGTTTATAGGGAATGGGTGTTCAAAGTGGAAGGTCAGGATCACATCAGGAGAAGATGGAAGACCTAGATTCAAAAGGACATAATCGGATGTCTGGGAATTAAAGAGAATCAAAATTGAGGGTCAAGATTTCGTTCAGAATTTCTATCCTTTCTCCCCTTGGTCCAACGGCCAAGGGGCTTGCCTTATAAAATAGATCCAAAGGCTGAGAACAAGAAGTGCTGAATCTATCATCTGCTTTTGATCCGAAGGCTCCAAATCCATCCTTACAATCATAATCAACGATGTAGATCATAATATATTGGGTTGCTTTAACCGTTTGGAATCTGACGGCTAGGTGTGCGTCCTTACAAAAGAGATGTGTGGCGAGGATTAAATCATGCCGACAATGCTTTAACTGTAACACCCCGAACCTCCGTGTTATGAATAATACCATTTTTGGTCTGTGACTAGTACTATTTAAAGACACCTTGAGGACCAAAAATAAATAGAAAATTAATTGAGATAGATACAATAAAAATTCAAGTGACCCAAAAATATAAGGATTCACCAGGTATATTAAAAAAGAGGGATTATGACCCGATAAGGGGCATTTTGGTCAATTCACCTTAAGAGTTGACTTTTGACCGAAACATCAATTAAATTAAATGAAATCAATAAATTGAATTATGGGGTAAAAATTGAAGAAAAATTCAAGTAAAAATATGTAAGGGAAAATTTAAGAAATGAAAACTTAAACTTTCATTTCTATTATGACAAAATTAAAATGAAGGACTTATATGCTTTTAATAATTAAATTTAATTATTTAATTAAAAGGAAAAATTAAGTGTAAATGTATAAAAAAAAAAGCGAATAAAAATTTTAAGTTTAATTATCCTTATGACACAATTAAAATTTATAATTTTAATAAACTAATTTTGGGGTTAAATATAAATATATATATATATGTAAAAGAAGACAAATGTCTTCTTCATTTTTATTTTTTCATAAGGTGCCACCACCCACTCCTCTCTCTTCCTCTCTCTCTCTTTTTCTCTTCTTCTTCCACTTCTTCCCCTCATTGATTTCTCCTCCCAAGTTTTAATTCCCTTAAATTCCCTTCATAAATCTCATAACCCACTAAAAGAAAAGATCAAAGAGAACTTTGATTGAGGCATTGGAGCAAGTAGAGCAAAAGAAATTGGAAGAAAAATTAAAGTTGGAAAGAAATCACTTGAGGTAAGTTTCTTTTCATGTTAGATTAGTTGTATAAGCCTTGAATGAAGTTAACTTATGATGATATTTCATGAGAAATTGAAAGGAAACATGCATGGAACCTAATCTAGGGTTTTGGCCAACTTAGGGAAAATTAGGGTTTTGATGTATTTTAGTTAAATTGATAATAAATCTAAGTTAAATTGAGGTAGTATGCATGATTGAAAGTAGTAAGATTTCATGGGATTGCATAAATTGAATTATGGAAGATTAGGATTCATGGGAAAATTGAGTTTTAGTGCTAGAGAGTGAAATTGGTGTGTGTAGTGTTAAATTATGATCATTTGAAGTTTATTTAGTTTGAATTGACATTGGGTTGATGAATGGAAGTAACGAAATGGTAGGATTAGGGAAAATTTCAAACTTTGGCATTTGAAAATTGTGGGTTTTGTGTTAGAAAGTGCCATTAATGTGTCAATGCTAAATTATAGTCATTTTGGGTGAATTAAATGTGAATTGAGGTTGGTTAGAGGGAACAATTGAAGAAATGAAAAATTGAACTTAGGGCAGAATTTTGCACACTAAATTCAGTGTGTTTGGAAGCCCATAACTTGAGCTACACAACTCTAATTGGTGTGAAACCAATTGGAAACAAAACTTAAGACATAGAGCTAGAATTTTTGTGAAGATACCCTGCCCCAAAAATAACCTTAAGCTACCCGAAATGAGCCTTGAAATGGGAGATAAAATTCTGGAACCTGCAGAATTTGACCATGTGAATAATAAAATTTGCATGACCATAACTCTCTTTAGAAAACTCTGATTCAGGTGATTCATGAACCGATGGAAACCTAAGACATAGTAGAACATTTCATATGAAGAACTTGAGGCCAAATTATGGACTTAACCCAATCAAATTGCTGAGCAAAGTTGAATCACGGAATCTGCAGAAATCTGGAAATCTGCAGATTTACCATATGAACAGTAAATTTTGTATGGCCATAACTCTCTCTAGAAAACTCCGATTTAGGAGATTCTTGAACTGATGGGAACCTAAGACATAGTAGAACATTTCGTATGAAGAACAATAGACCAAATTATGGACTTAACTTGATCAAATTGTTGAATGAAGTTCGATCGATAAATCTGTCAGAACTGAATCTGCAGGATGAGCAGTGACGTGAATAGTAATCGTGTTTTGGTCATAACTTGAGCTAGACAACTCCGAATTAGGCGATTCAAAAAGAAAAATAAAGTTAAGACCTAAATGAACAATTTTCATGAAGAACACCTCACCAAATTATGATCGAAACTGGGTAAAAATTGGGTTCAAATATTGGGGCACCAAGCTGTCCCAAAACCAAAACATTCTAAAATTTTCAAAGCTAACTTGGGATGCATTAGACATGCATGTAATGAGTTCTTGGCAGCAATTGACATTGGTATTGAGGTATTCTATTTGTGTATTTTCAGTAGAAAAAGAAGTTGGAACGGATAAGGAGAAGTAGGTAACAAGGAAGGAGAATTATTAAAGGTTTGTGCACAACTAAACTTTTCTTCGTTTTTAAACTTGTAAATTGCTTGGAATGTGTTAAATTGAATGAGTTTGCTTTGAACAAGTTTACTTTGACTGAAATATGGTTTTTCTCTTGCATTTAAGAAATTTGGGTGTTGCCATCTTTATATGGATATTATGATGAATTTAAATGTGTTTATTAGTTTATAAATGTGATTGTTGAGTGGGAAATTTTTGGAAACTATTTAGAAACCATAGGTAGCATGACAGTCCTTTTCGAAACTCCCCAGTAGTAACGGCTACTTGGGGTTGATAATTGATATTGGTTATTTGTGACACCCCTTACCCGTCTACAGTATATCTGAGTAAGATATGTCACACAGTGTATCGAAACACTCTATTTTATCTCAATCATTTTTATTCTTCCTTAATTTATTTTTATCATAGTTTTGAATAAAATTTGTGAAATATAATTCAGTTAAGTCATTTATTGAAATTATAATTTATTTGAGGTTCTGAAAATTTTATAGAAAATATGGCAGAGTACCGGCTA